>NC_090727.1:175349435-175361935 GCF_036898095.1 Palaemon carinicauda | reverse complement strand
CAAAACCAAGGATGCCATCTCACACGATTTGATCCAAGTGTGTGTGGAGCATTCATCACCTGCAAGAATACAATAGCCTAGAGGCTTGGCACAAGAGATTAGAAACAGTCCTTGAGCGATAATATATGGGAGTTTACTCGATACTTCCACAATTCATAAAGGATGACCATCACACAAACCAAGAGGTACAGCTTGCTTCATTAATTCCGGTACACTTCACTAGAAGTCTAGCACCTGTGCATTGTAGCAGGAAAAGTGGTGCTTAGCAAAAAGGGGTGTTGGCAATGAACTTTTAATCACGTGATCAAAGGCATTTTTATTAATCTTACGAAGTGCTCTATAGAAAAATATTGTTGTTTGCTCAACAGCACTTCGTGAAATTAATGAAAGTACCTTTGATCACGTGATTACAAGCTCATCGACTTTGTTTTACAGGCAACGTTGCTAAAAGCTCCTCTTTTGCTAAACATAACTTTTCTTGCTACAATGTACAGCTGCCAGACATCTTCGCTTTCGGTGAAGTGGACCGGAATTAATGAAGCCAGCTGTACAACATTTAACGTCAGGTATTTATCCGTGGAAAAGGAAGAGGGAATAAATTCAAATTTAAAATATCCTCTCGACAGTGTTAAGGAAAAAGAAAGCTGTCTCTTTAAATTATTATATTTAAGGTATTGCTCAAAACTTACATTTTAGTTATTGCAATAGTAATCATAATGACAAAGAAGTTGAATAATGTTGTTTCATATCTACTTCTATATTCTTATAATAAATGTTTTAAGAATTGTTAAGCATTAAATGATAACGAAGTTAATAAACGTAATTTTTTTTTTATCATTTTTACGTTTTTATTTTTTTTTTTCTTAATCCTCTTTAGACTCTATGTCAATCCTATTTTTATCAGACAGACTATAACCAATCATTGGTGAGAGCAGAATCATATTATTCCATAAATCTCTTCTGATATGTCACCCTTTTACTGACTATTTCTGTCACATTTTTTATTAAATCATGCTTCTGGTGTAACTTTCGAAAGGATCCATATATATACATACATACATACATACATATATATATATATATATATATATATATATATATATATATATATATATATATATATATATATATATATATATATATATAAACATACTCACACATATATTTATATATATATAATATATATATATATATATATATATATATATATATATATATATATATATATATATATACATATAAAATGTGAGTGAGTATATATCAACCAGCAAAGGGTTTTAAAACCAAATTCAACCATGGGAATAACTATCCACTGAAAATTCTTTTATGATGAATGCCAACAAATTGGTGAAGTCTATTGCTGGGATTGCTTCGGGTCCTCACCTCATTTATCTTAAAAAAGAATTTCCAGTGGATATATATTTCCAGAATTGAATTCGATATTAAACAACATTTGTGACTGACAAATCATAAATAAATAAATACATATATATATGTATATATATATGTGTATATATAAATATATATATATATATATATATATATATATATATATATATATATATATATATATATATATACATATATATATATATATATATATATATATATATATATATATATATATATATATATATATGTACATATATCTAAATATATACTATATATATATGTGCGTGTGTTTATGTATTCTTACGAAGCTGGTATAACATGAAAGTAGATAATTTCATTCACTTATTTTATTTGTGTATTTCAGAGATGTATAGCCAGCTCGCAAGGTGAGTTCCCCTCACATAGGATTAAGTAATGTATGTAAATTACATGAGCCTTTCGTCATTCCTTTAATTGTATTTTCATTCGGTTCCGTATATGTAAATTTACGTTATTTTAAAGAATTAAATTTTCATTTCACGTAGTTTTGATTACGAAGTCTTGTGTAAACTTGTTAAAAGGTATGTTGTATGACATGTGCTAGGAATTTCCTCTTGTTTCCATGTGGTTGGAAAATGCATGAAAATTCTAGACTAAAGTTTATTCTTTTTTTAATGTTACGAGAGGAGGTGGGCAGAGTTAGCTGAGAGAGTTGCCTCACAAGCGACGTTAGTACCCTCCTTCAAAATGCCAAGTTGGCAACCATGGCCCCGTTAGACCATGCCCCCACACTTCCAGTTGGCCAAACTGGAAGGTTCTGGAATTAATTAAGTTAATATATAGAGACCTAGCAATGCATAGGAGACAAAAGAGATCCAGCCTATCCCTTTGAAAGAGACAATGTCCGCCAGCCCTCTCTCCGGCCACAACATAACTCCTCTCAAACGTGAATAGTAATTTCTCTCCAACGTATACAGTGTAAAGCGCTGTTCAAATGTTAGTGATATTATTGGGTAATTAACTAAAAATGAAGTGTGTTAATGTAAGTACATTTTATAGCATAAATTTTTGCAACTGGCCCTGTGAGACTAGGTTAAATACTGAAATGTAATCATTTCTGCTTAAAAGTTGGTAACCTTGTGTGAGACTAAGGACATAAGAGTAACAGGTATATGTAAGTTTAAATTGGATTTATTTTCTATAGTGTTGAAGTTTCAATTTTTTTCATTAATTGTCAAATTTGAATATTTTTATAAATTTTTATAAATTAATTTTTATAAATTAATTTCATTTTATCTTAGTCTAAGGTCTAGTTCAGATTTAATATTTCGAGTGATTTTGGTGTTAATTTTAAGAATTTGTAATTTTTTTTTATAGAATATATCTATTTATGTAAAGTTTGTATTATTTCGACCACCAATACTTTTCTCAGAGCTTTTCTCGTATCCCCTGCCTAAGAGCCGAAGTAACAGGTTGATTTAAGAATAGTTCCAGTTAAAAGTTAAGAAATCACCAGGTTTTGATTTGAGCGTAAAGTAAAGAGACCTTAAAGATATTCAGTGTTTATATATATTATTATCTGGGAGCTGCAAATTATTCTGAGGGCTCGGGGGTTTTCTATGTACTAAATTATGTAACATAAAGCAGGTGAGTTTTGGCGATCGGGAATTTACGTAATTCGCTAGTGTCATAGTATAAAACTATATATATATATATATATATATATATATATATATATATATATATATATATATACATGAGGGAGTGCGTATATATACTGTACAGTACGTGCATAATTATGCATAAAACGTTTGTTCTAACAGAGGGGGTTTTTAGAAAAACAGCAAACCGGTCCCTGGCAAATTCATGTTTGTTGTTGAATCCTGGATGAAACCCCTGTGCTGAAATCCACTATAAGATTAGCTCTTTCCTACACAGATTTTTCATAAGCAGTAGGTTAAACTCCGTACAAAAACTGCATCGTTTACTTTTGTCTTGCATGTATTTCCATGCTTTCAGGAAAGGTGTACGTTTCGTCCGAGATTCTGCAGTCAGATAATGGTCGCGTACTAATATTATTATTATTATTATTATTATTATTATTATTAAGCTACAACCTTGCTTGGAAAAGCAGAATGCTATACAGTAAGCTCCACAGGGAAAAATAGTCCAGTCAGGGAAGTAAATAAATTAATAAATAAACAACAAGAGAAGTAATAAACAATTAATATGAAATATTCTAAGAACAGTAACAACATTAAAATATATCTTTCACCTATAAACTATAAATAGAAACTTATGTAAACCTGTAAATCATAACAAATTTCGTTGCAAGTATAAACTTTTTAAATTCCACCAACTGAACTGCCTGATTAGGAAGATCTATCCACAACTTGGTCATAGCTGGAATAAAATTGATGATGAAGAGGGCAAGGCTATTAGAATTAACTACGCACCTAGTACTGCGTAGGCTTCAGGATGGTATAGTCTGGGAAGATCTGAATGCAAAGTATGGTCAGAATGATGATTTCTTTTTTTAACTGAACGATGGTACCAGAGATTATATCTATATGAGAACAAAGAAATTCTATAGACCGTAATTTCTTGTCCAACAAATTAAGATGAGATTCGGCATCTAAAGACCAGACAGGAGCACAATACTCGAAATCAGACCGAATGGAAGAATTAAAACACTTCAAAATAGATTTATCCCTAAAATCATAAAAACTTTCTCAATAAGTCATATTTTGTGTAATTGAAGAAGAAACAGTACATAAGACATCAAGAATCACACCTGATACTTTAATCATACGGTTAAAAAAAAAAAAGAAAAAAATTATCAATGCTGAAACATGGATGTTTAGGAGCCCTTGTCCCCATCCTACAGACAATCATATTATGAGTTTTGTTAGGGTTTAACTTCATGCCCCATAATTTACACCATGCATTAATTTTAGCTAGATCTCTTTTAAGGGATTCAGCAACCCAAGATCTACATTCAGGAGATGGAATTGATGCAAATAGAGTAACATCATCTGCATACACAACGAACTTGTTAACTACGACAAACCACATTTCAGGTGTATATAGTAGGAAAAGTAATGGGCCAAGAACACTACCCTGAGGAACGCCAAATATCACATTCCTATACTCACCATGGTGCCCGTCAACAACAGTAATGGTGGTAAAAAAACAACCCACCCACTCCCAACTGTTTGAGGTTGGAAGCATGGGCATCATGATTAACACGGTCAAATACAGCAATAAAATCAAGGCCAATCATAAAAACGTTTTTACCACAATTAAGAGATTTCAGTACAACATTTTATGTCTACCTAAGTTTACAAGTATATATATATATATATATATATATATATATATATATATATATATATATATATATATATATATATATACATATTTATATATATAAATATATATATATATATATATACAAACACACACACATACATATATATATATATATATATATATATATATATATATATATATATATATATATACATATATATATGTATATGTGTATATATATATATGTATATATATGTGTATATACATATATGTATATATAATGTGTTTATATATCATATATATACATATATATAAATACACACACACATATATATATATATATATATATATAGAGAGAGAGAGAGAGAGAGAGAGAGAGAGAGAGAGAGAGAGAGAGAATAATATCTACCAAGATGGAATAAACGTCAGAGGTACAATTTTCATATACATACAAAAGCTGGTCGTCAGAGCAGGAGCCATTGCTCTCACAAGACAAATTAAGCATTTAATGTATATACAACACATACAGCACACGTAAAAGTATGCTTAAAAGTACGAGGAGGGAGAGAAGTACTTCTAACAGTGAAAAAAAGAGAGACTCATAAAGTTGCATTGTTCCAACTTGTCTTTCTTTTGGACATTTTACGAAAAACAAAAAGAAATATGACTAACAAAGGATTTACCTTCAGTCGTCGCATAGTGGGTTAAAAATGAAATCTTTTAAGGCTTAACGCCGTATAACGAGGACATATTCGTGTGTTTTTATATTTATAATAAATGCTTGTTGTTCTTACTTCGCATATATTCTCTTCTACTTTTCTTCGCTGTTTTTAAATGATTCATTATACTAAGAAGATCAAACTTGAGAGTATATATATATATATATATATATATATATATATATATATATATATATATATATATATATATATATATATATAACATACTGGTAGGACCATCTTATCCTATGTTTTCTTTTTAGAGAAAGTGGAATTTTACATTTCATAATTCATTTGTTTCTACAGGAAGTTCTCAGCATTTAATACGATCAGAATAGAATTTAACTAGAGAGAAACATTAAACTCCCATATATACCTTGCGTGTGACATCGCTTTCACAGCCTCATCAGAATTAGTGTATTCAACAACGAACGCCTGCTGTCTTAATAAACACTGAAACGTAGATAAAAACTAAAATAAAGAAAGAAAACAAAAAACACCCATTGTATTCGAGTTGAGCTACTTTTGCTATAATAGCACGGCAGAAAAATATATCCAAAATGTGGGACAAGACTTTCCGACTGAGCGTTTCTACACCCACCTTCTTCAAGAGCGCCCCCCCCCCCCCCTTCCCCCCAACCTCCCATCATCCAGGCCCCGTAACCGAACTCTGGCCTGGTCACCCTTCATCTCCCTCCTCTCCCGCCCGAACATTTTTCATTGTTTATCCAGGCATAAACAAAGGGACGGGGCCAAGGGCGTGTGTTCGTGCGTGTGTGCGTGTATCTTCCAGTGTGTGTAAGTATGTGCGCGGGAGATTTGGACATGAGGTGGATGAAAGACATGGGTACATATTGTCAAAGCTGTTCATGTTATGAATTACAACTACCAGGTGTATGTATATTCAATGTGCACATGAACGTGTGGATATACACGGCGTATGTGTGTGTCAATGCATGCATTTATTTATTTATGTAAACATTGTACACTATATGCATAGAAATGCTTATTTGAACATATAGATATGCAGAGGCAAATATATACAAGTATACAATATTGGATGATTGCTGTAAGATAATTTTAAATTAGTTTTTAAGCACGTGCGTTTAAATTCCAAAGTCAACCTTCGTGAAACATGCATGCCTCCGTCCGTGTAATAAGCAGCAGACTGTAAGAATGTGCACAACAGACTAGGTTTGTGTGGGCCATTGTAGGCCGGAATGTGAATAGTCACTCCAGAGCCCCAAACTCAAAAGGCAAAACTTTGCAAAGGTTTATGTTGTAGGTCTTGGAATACTGTGCAAACAACTTCATACTTTCATGAATACATAACCTTGCCACGTCTCCTCCATTCTGTCGCTTTTTCGAGAGAGAGAGAGAGAGAAGAGAGAGAGAGAGAGAGAGAGAGAGAGAGAGAGAGAGAGAGAGAGAGAGAGAGAGAGAGAGAGAGAGAGATACTGTGTACATCCTAGCTAACTCGTTCTCATGTTAGTTTCTTTCACATTTTAAGAGAATTTGTGTTTTGGAATCTATAAATACATATTTTAGGTGACATTAAAAGGTCAAAAGGTGACATAACAATGTAAAAATTAAATCAAATCAGCCATCAAAATAAGAAAAATTTGCGTAACTCTCTCTCTCTCTTACTCACACATTTTGTATTACAAACATATAAATTATATATATATATATATATATATATATATATATATATATATATATATATATATATATATCCATATATATATTATCGTTACTAGCTAAACTACAACCCTAGTTCGATAGGCAGGATACTATATATATAATATATATATATATATATATATATATATATATATATATATATATATATATATATATATATATACACATGTACATATATGTGTGTGTATATATATATATATATATATATATATATATATATATATATATATAAATATATATGTGTATATATATAAACATATATATTTATATATATATATATATATATATATATAAATAAATATATATGTGCATATATATATATATATATATATATATATATGTATATATATATATATATATATATATATATATATATATCAAATACTGGTAGGACCATCTTATTAGATACTTTCCATTTTAGAGAAAGTGGAATTTTACATTTAATAATTTAATTTTGTTTACCAGTAGCTCTCTATCTCATGCTTATCCTTTGTACCGAACATGTTTCACACACGCTCGTACGCTGTAAAGCTATTTCCTTCTTTTTTTTTTTTTGTATATCTCGCTCTCCCCAGGACTGATAACAACCTGTTTAAGCTTGCCATTACATGCCTCAGTCTGTTTGAATTTTAGTGACATTCTTGCTCGGAACTGCTTGTATATAAACTCGTTATCTATTGAAATAAAATCTCGTTTCTCTGTTATAGCATAACAGCAACTTCACACAATTGGTGACAGTCAGAGGACCAGCTCCCTCCGCCTTCCCCCTCGCTGCTGTGTCTTACTGTTTGATGATGCCACCTTCTGACCTTGACCTTTTTATGCACACCACCTTCATGAAACTACTGCCCTTTGCCAGTACAGAGGCATTCGCATGGTTTCAGCGCTGTAAGGTTCAGTGTCGTGACTTGCTCAGTCACAAAAGCCGACTATATCCTCTCGGCGATCCCCGAGGACATTTTCCCGGAAATCTCAGATTGGCTTTGTGGCCAAGGAGACACCCCATTAGTGTACTATGCCCTCAAAACACACCTCCTGGAGCAGTACTCACCATCGCCAGACGCCAATATAGTCAAGCTATTTCTGCTCTCTCAACAACCGTTGGGGAACCAAAAGGCTTCGCTTGCCCTCAGAGAAATGACCAGTATCACTCGCCTTCAACCTGCCGCAACAGCTCACCACGGGAGGTGAACCTACTTCGTACCCTTTGGGTACGATTCCTACCCAAAACTGTATACTCTTCCATCCCAGATATCGATAGTTTGCCCATGAAGGACTGGATGACCAAAGCCAACGCCCATAGGGACACCCACTTCACCACCTTCAAGACTTCCGTTAACTCCTCACCTCCTGATGAAGAAGACAACTATTCAACATCGATAAAAGCTGATGTGAATGCGGTAGGACGGAATACAGTAGACACAGACACCCACCCCGTGACGTGACAGAGCGGCGACAAAACCACCAACCACCCACATATGCCACCTCTAGATAACAATAAAACCAACAACCTTTTAAGCCACTTACTGATGCCCATCAGCTGCAATTATGCTACTACCACTCCAGATTTGCAGCTTCTGCAAAGAAATGTGTGAACGATTCTCAGTGGCCAAAAAAATTGTAAGTAGACCATTGCTTGTGGCAGTGACCTACCCTATCACTAACCTTTCCTTTTTACATGGTGTAGGTACAGGAGTGCAATTTTTGGTAGACAATGGGATTTGCCATCCTCTTCTACCAAGGCCACAAGGTGGTCAGTCTAAGCTGCTGACGTCTGCCTAGTAGCTGCCAACGGATCTGCAATCCTAACCCATGGGTAAAGGACCCACACACTATCGTTAGGAAGAGCCAAATGTCATTGGATGTTTCTCGGTGCTATTGTCACATTGCCAATCCTCGGTGCAGATACCCTCTGTTATTTCCAACTTCTGGTTGATGTTGCTCACTGACGGTTAGTCAACGCAGACTCCCACTCATCAAGAGCTCGCTCTCCACATCAGCACACCCACGAATGCCTACGCCCACCTCCTCACGTCGTACCCTGAAGTCTGCCATCCAGAACTTTACCAAATGCTCATCGTTCCCGTCAAACATGGTATTTATCACCGTATCAAGAGGACAGTTCTCCCAGTTTTCACCAGATTCAGGCGTCTGGCACCGGATCATTTGGCAGCCGCTAAACTAAAGCTCACCAAAATGGAGGATATCGGCCTTTGCCAAAAGGCCTCAAGCCCACAGTCATCGCCCTTACACATCATCATAAAGAAAGTTAGCTCCTCCCTTGTGCCACTGTGGGAATGACCTCCTACTTGCACAAAGGGAAGATTTTATCCATGCTCCACTTCTTGAAGGGCTATTATCAAGTACCCATGAACTCAGAAAACATCCCCAAGACCACCATCACTACCCCCTTTGTTACTTGCACCTTTAAATACTCCTATTTTAGCCTTTGTAATGAAGGGGCTAATTTTCAACGCCTCATGTATGGCATCTTAAGGGACCTCCCCTTCTGTATATGTTACGTGTGCAACGTACTTGTGTTCTCTTCCTCCAAAGAGGAACACCTCTGTCACCTATGCATTGCTCTTAACTGCCTACAACAGAACGATGTGACAAGTGTACCTTTGGCGCCAATGAAGTATTGTTCTTAGGGCACCGCATCACTCCTGAAGGAGTCCACTCCATCCTAGAGAAGGTAGCAGCCATTCAAAACTTCCCAACACCCTTGCCCCTCAAAGCACTGCAAGAATTCTTGGGCACATCAACTATTATCACCGATTCCTGCCAGCCATCGCCACAACTCGTGCGCCCCTCTACGCCTCCCTCAAGGGCAAGCCAAAAGACCTGGAGTGTGGTCCCCTTCAAAATGTGGCCTTCTGCACTGCAAAGAATGCCCCATCAACTGCTGCTGATCTCACTTTTCCGTGCCAAATGCCCCTCTCATTCTCACAAACAATGACAGCATCATTGCTTTTGGTGCATTACTCGAACAAGTGGTCAATGGCTTGCCCCGCCCACTGGCCTTCTTCAGTGAAAAAATGTCCAAGTCCGAGTTTGGCTACCCTAGCTTTAACCATGAATTGCTTGTGGTGCCTTTGGCTGTTCATCATTTTTGCCACTTCTTTGATGATACGCCCTTCGTCATTTGCAGGGACTACATGCCTCTGGTGCATGCCTTCACATCTCTTGACCATGTCTGAATATAACTGGCCCCTTCAGCCAGGCCCTGGGAAAATGAATCCCGATCCCGATGTCCTGTCAGGAAACACATTGGCAACCATTCACCTGAGATTGGATTACAATGCCTTGGCAGAAGCCCAATGTAAAGATCCAGAGTACCAAACATGTGATATATCCTGCATATCCCAACGCCACCCTCCTCTGCGACATCAGTACTGGTAGACAACAACCATGGATACATACTTCCTTGTACTGACAAGTATTTGATTTCATTCATGGCCTTTCACATCCATCATGCCAATCTACTGCGCAACTACTGAAGACAAATTTCATTTGATACGGCACTACTAAGGAGGCTAAGGATTGGGTCTGCACCTGTACTTCATGCTAAATTTCAAAAGTATATCGACACACGGATTCAAGAATAGGCACCTTCCCTCAACCTCAAAGTCGTTTGACATAGCAGGTTCCGCACCCACATCACAAGGACATTGTTACCTGTATACCGTCACTTACTGCTCCATTCATTGGCCTAAAACCATCCCCATGCAAACTGCAAGGTCCACCTTAAGTACATCCCCCTTACTCTCAGGGTGGATAGCATGATTTGGTGTCCCTAATCATATAACTTTGGACTGAGGTACCACTTTCACCTCTCAATTATGGACATCATTAGCAATTCTCCTGGGCATCACCCTACATCACAACTGCTTACAACCCTGCAGCCAACAGAATGGTTGAACGTTTTCATCACACCCTAAAAGCAGCCTATGTGTCCCGATGCAATGACTCCAACTAGTTTACTCAGCTTCACTGGGTCCTCCTGGGACTAAGGACCACTACTAAAGATACCTTGGTCGTCCCTGTCTAATTTTTTCCGTCTGCAACCTCCTTCAACAATCTCCAGAGCCTACGTCATGTTGTGGGAAACTTTACTCCATGCCGCCAGACTTACAAGCCCCCAGCCAAGCAACATATGCCGACAGATTTGCACAAGGCATCGCATGTTTTCCTGTGCAACTATGCTAGCAAGCCACCGCTGACGCCCCCTTACACAGGCACTTTCCTCGTGATATGTTGCACACCCAAGGCTTTCTTGATTAACATTCCTAGCAAAGATGAATGGGTCTCTATTGATCGCTTAAAACCAGCATATCTCCTGCAATATGACCTGCCTAAAGTTGGCCTCTTCCGAGCAGGATGCCCTTTTTTATATGTATGTTATTATAGGGGGTGAGCCATGTACCGCACATGTTTCACATGCGCTTGTACACTGTGGTGTAATTTCCTTTTTTTTTATATCTTGCTCTCCCAAAGCACTGATAACAACCTGTTTAAGCTTGCCTTTACTTGCATTAGTCTGTTTACATTTTTGTGATATTCTTGCTCGGAGCTGCTTGTGTGTAAACTCCTTATCTCTTGAAATAACGTCAGTTACATTCATCTCTGCTCTGTGTTAAAACCTAACAGCAACCACACACATATTCTTTTAATTTTGGTTTCCTGCCCTGGGGAAACACTTACTGTCTGTCTTGAGTCCGTAAATTCATTAACAATCTTTAGAAGTTCGTCCATAACCCATTTTGTTGTCTCTGCATTTTCATAAAAGATTATCTTAGTTTTACTCATATTAATTTTTCAGTCCTACATTTCCGATTTCTCTATTAAAATCTTTTATCATTATTTGTAATTCCTCCCTTGGTTCACTAAACAGATATACGTTATCTGCATATATATATATATATATATATATATATATATATATATATGTATATATATATATATATATATATATATATATACACATGTACATATATATACATACATATATATATATATATATATATATATATATGTGTGTGTGTGTGTGTGTGTGTGTGTTGGTGCGTTGGACGTCTAATAAGTTCCTGGGAATCCCGCCGGATAGCCTTTCCAGGAAAGTACCTAAATAAAACAAGGGGGAAGAGACTAATGGCCATGCAATCAGGGATATGAAGCAATGCAGCAATCGAGCTTCGTTTCTATTATTTCCTTAAATGGAGAGTCATTGGAAGGGCAATGGCGAGCTTTACAAAAGCAGCTAAAGAAAATGAAAGCAGGATGATGGGTCGAAATGCTCTTCAATAATCGTCCTGAATGACTCGCTTTCTCGAGAGATATGTATTTCTGTTTTGGCTGTAGGGAAAAGGGGAAAGAGGTACCCTTAGGAAATGG
>NC_090727.1:175324435-175341935 GCF_036898095.1 Palaemon carinicauda | reverse complement strand
CTGGGGTTGAATAGTTTCTTTGTTGGAGAATTGGTGGATACGATCTTCAATGGCTACAAAATTTTGATGGAGAGACAAGGGAGATTACCCACTTTCATATACCACCGAGATATTTGGGGAAGATCTAAGGGCTCCACTACATAGGCTTAGACCTCCAGTGTGTATTAGATCTAAAGACTTCAAAGTCGCTTCAGATCCTGATCCATTTTTTTTTTTTTTTTTTTTGCAACACTTGTTTATTCTAGATAACATTGTTCATCAGTAAAGATGATCGCTTCGCATCCCATATGATTAAACAGTTTTTTCATTAGATTTAGAGAATTATTACATTTGGATTTGATGTAAAATACATGAGCTTCCCAACTGAGGTGGGTATCGGAAATTAGTACCAAAAATGTTACGTTATCTTGGAATTGGATTATTAGTCAACACTCAATTGTTGACTAATGGGAGGTTTATTTCTTTGTTTTGCTTTCATTTAATATTCTTATAAAAACATTATTGCTTGAGGTTTTATTCTGCAGAACGTCTGCAATCAACAAAAGCAGTTCAAACTTCTATTTTTCCAATGGAGTTGTTTAAAAATCTTTGAAGGTACCAAAGAATGTTTGATGAGTAGTATATTGCTAACACAATTAAGTGCCCCAAATGCATTATGGGCATTAAAGTCTCCGATTAGTAGGAAATCTTGCTTATCTGGGAGTCCTTTGGTAACATTTTGCAAATTATAGTTACAAGAGGGTTGATTTACATATAAATATTAAAAGTTATCATTCAAAGAGACGGCACCTCTAGATAGCTGAAATTCTGACGTGTTGAATATCTGAGCATCGTAAATTACTTCACTATGAATGCAGATAGCAATTCCTAATGCATCAGAGGAGTTGAGCGAGATTGTAATTTCCTATTGAAGAAACAGTAGCGTTAGTATGTTGTAGGCATATTGCAAAAGCGTTATATTTTTTTTTTACCAGACTTTGAGTTTCCCCTATACAGTATGTAAACGGGTTTTAAGACCATTAACATTCCACTGAATTATGTATGGATTGCACATTCTGGCAATGGAGACGGATTTCCGCTGGGCAGAGCGTTATTTCTGCTTGTTTTGCTACTGTTCTTTTTCTGTTTAACTGCACTGGCATTACTTTTCAAATCAGGTTTTAGTTCTTTGTAATTAATTTCCTTAAGTTTAACTCCTTTATGATTTACTTCTTGTTCACCATTTTGATTTTGATTAAGCTTTTCTATAAAATTTTCAAGAAAAAGAGTACTTGTTGTACGCCCCTTTAACAAATTATTAACACATACAACCAGAAAAGTGAGTTTCTAATTTACCCTACTAGTTTTTATTTTTGTTCTTGATAAAGTTATCAACCAGACTACTAATTCTATGCATATTGTTTTAATACCATAAATTTCTGATAAAAAGTAATCATTACAGCCACATAAAATTCTATGAGGTGCTTTTTTTTCCTCGGTTATTGCTTTTTAGCAAAATCATCGACTTGGATTTATTGCTTTGAGGGCTAATTAGACTTCTCTCAGCTACCTGAGAATCACATGGATTCTGTTGGAACTCGACCTCTTACTAGTTTGGTAGTTTGATTATATATGAAGATGAGTTCATGTTGAGATGAAGATGTATTAATAGCTGAGCCTTCCTGTTGATTGGCGCTCGAGGGATCCTCTTTCAGTTTGGCTAAACATTCATCAGTGATTGCTTTTATTTTATTTTGGATGAGTTGTACTCTCCAATCCACGTATTTCAAATTGGTTCCATACATTAATCGGGGCTTTTTGTTTGGTTAGATAATTATGTGCATTATTACCTTCCGCTCCTTCTGTTAACCTATTAGATGGCTTCTAGTAATGCTAATAGTTGGGGAGTTAGATTTCACATTGTAAAGACTTCCTATTTGCAACTGGTAAGATTGCCGGAATAGAATTTTCCAGACGGTTGGATTTTGGGGGACTCAAAAAATGAAGGGTGGACAGTTCTTGAGTTATTTATTGAACTCACTGTTCTGCATACCACTTTAGTATAAGTTGAACTATTACCCAACAGCTCTTTTCTAGCTGAACCAAAGGTGATACGTTCATAATTGGCAATTTCAATTTTGGTTAGTTCCAAATTGTATTTAGCCTAATGTCTCGATGTTGGAGAATGAGCTCCCTCACAATGAAAACAAGTTTTGTCTACTTTACCTTCAGTAGGAACGTCATGGAACTCAAAACAGTTCAAACATCTTCTCTTGTTGGTCCATTTCATAATAATATGTCAAACTCATAACACTTGTAACATTGCATAAGGCGTGGATGAAATTACGTGACAGCAATGTTTAAGTGTCTGATCTTGATATATTCAGGCTGATAAGGTGTTGAACAAAGAATAAAATAGCATTATTACTACCTCTAAGCTTTTCAACTTTTAAAACTGTAGTAGGGCACCTCTTCAGTATATCATCATCCGAGAACTCATAGAGATCACTACAATAAATAATTACATTTGCATGGTTAAATGTACATTGGGGAAAGACACTGTGGATAACATTTGTTGGAGAGGATTTTAAATTATTCAACAGTACTGCTTGAGTTTCATTGCCAGCTTTCACTAACAGACCATGATCATAGCGTTTCAATTTCCCTTGTGAAATAAAGCCTACTTTATTTTCCAGGCATTCATTTCCCTTGATATTATTTTTACTCCTTTCCTTGTATAACGCCTTGTACCAAATTGGTTCATGATTGACCTTAGGAGCCATTTCTTGTACTTCAAACAAGGTAGAGCACTTTGAGATATAAACATATTCTAAATCCAAGATATTTTGAGTACTATGCAAATTTGCACGACTAGAAAGTTAAAATCTTTACCATTTTTTACTTCGGAAAAGCATACTTGCCATTGGTTGCATCAATATACGTTATGAAATCTTCAAAATCTTTTCGTCTCCTGATATTTTTTTTCCCTTTTTTCTATATCTTCAAAGGTTTTGAGGAGATTGAATAAGTCTTCACCATAATCTATATTACGGACAATGCAATACTCTCAAATTTTCTTTTATACTTCAGATATTTTGCTCCCCAGGCATCCTGGGGAAGAAGAATTGAAGGGTTCCACTGAAGGAATCAATATTGAGGGAGAGGTCCTCTTTAGTTCCTAAGTCGTCAACATTTTTTTTACTTGGAGCAGCCCGGGACGTCAACAGTACAGAGGAGTCAACATATCCAGGGAATGGGGCGTCATTGTTCGAAAGGTCCATATTCAAGGTTCAGTTTTATTTGTTGATTGTTGGGGTTAGTTTAACTGCTTGAGACTATTAACAAAGCACCATTGGTTGGAGTAAAAATTTACATTCTCCATCATCGGCACAGTGAGAGTATTTTACACATATGGTTCACTCCATACACTACAAGTGGGATATCACCAGACCAGATCCACAGTAGGGGCACAGGTGTAAGTTGAACCTGCCTGTTAGAACCGACACTAAAAAACATGGAATTGCCCTCCCCGTATCTGTAATGATGGGCTTCTAGCCAGAAGCCGAAAGTCCTACCTCAAGGATTGGGTCGTCCTGGATTCCCATGCCCCAACCCTTGAGAATAATTACGTCAAAAAAAAAGAAGTCCAAACCATCTTTGAGATGACTGAGATCATCCAGTAATCTCGAATATAGCTCCGAATGCAGACACCTGCCAACCCCCCTCATTTCTCAAGCAGTAAAAATATCCACAACATTTCAGAAAAAAATAAAGAATACATAAATAATGATATATATATATATATATATATATATATATATATATATATATATATATATATATATATATATATATATATATATATATATATATATAAATGTTAGAGCAAAACAGTGGCCTGGTGGTAGCGTCCTTGCCTACTGATTGGCAGACTGGGGTTCGAGTTCCGCTCAAATTCGTTAGTTTCTTTGGTCACTGCAACCTCGCCATCCTTGTGAGCTAAGGATGGGCAGCTGGGGGAGCCTATAGGTCCATATGGTGAGTCATCAGCAGCCGCTGCATGTCCCTCCTAGTTCCCAGATTGGGTGGAGTAGGGACCTTGACGCTGATCGTGCGTAATATGGTCAGTCTCTAAGGCATTGTCTTGCTTGATAGGGCAATGTCATTGTCCCTAGCCTCTGCCATTCATGAGCGGCCTTTAAACCTTTAATAAGAAGGCTTATGAGGGTCCAGTCTTGGTCTGGTCTCTCAACCTGGCCTTAGCGGTATTGTTGAACCTGTCAGGGTGGATAACTTACCTCACCGTCATTGCCCAAGCCCATCACTAATACTTAAGCTCCTCCACTTAAACAAAGTGCTGGATCATCAGAGGTGTTTTTCTTGATTAAAGTAATGTCCACTTCACAGTCCCCCCCAAGCCATATTACAGTGACCGTCTTTGTTAATAACATAAGGAATCTAAATCACCTATATACACACAAATATATGCAAATATATGTGTATAAATACATTACAAAGGCCTCAGACATTTCTTTATTCATGTCTGGAGTTTAGTCATTTCATCACCAGGCTGGCCATTGTGGATTAAAGATAATGGGGCACTTTAGTCTGATCACTCACAGCAAACCGGTCTAGTATGGATGGGCCTAACTAGATGTTTTGCCGTTCATGGCGATACAAAAACCCTTACACCACTTTAAGGTAGCTAACTAATAAAGGCTGTGTGTGTGAGTGTATAAATGTGTATGTGTTCCCGATCAATTCATATCAGACCTCTCTCTCTCTCTCACTCTCTCTCTCTGTCTCTCTCTCTCTCTCTCTCTCTCTCTCTCTCTCTCTCTCTCTCTCTCCTACCATTATCTTAAAAAGTCTTCGAGACAAAGTCACAAGAGATAAAACAACGGTTCTGTCAGTGTATGACTTTTTTTATCCTTTAACTTCCATTCATAGTTACTACTACAGAGACAAGAATGCCTACAGGGGTAATGGACTACTATCCTTTGATCGTTAATTTACAAAGGCACTTTTAAATACAATTCCCTCAGTTCATATGAGAGAGAGAGAGAGAGAGAGAGAGAGAGAGAGAGAGAGAGAGAGAGAGAGGTTTAAGGGGGAAAGAAAGGGTGGTTAAAGATAAAAGATTGGATATTGTAACGAGTTGGAGAGGAAAAATTCAAGATTACAGACGAAAACTAATGTGGTTAAGAGGGATAAAAAGGTGCCTCTACAAAAAAAAGGGGAAGTTAGAAAGAACAAAACTAGAGACTGGCTAGTTACAGGAGAAAAAATATAGGATGCTATGGAGAGAAAAATGACAGGGTGAATAAAACTTGTGGATAAGAATAATAACGGATTGTTTGAAATAAAATGGAAACTAGAAAAAAATGAAAGTTTAGAAAAAAATATTAGAAGTTGGAAAAAAAATTAATGGTTTGGGTTAGTGGCGGCTCTGGCGTAAAACTTACTTAATGTAGACTATCAAACGAAACCTTTCCTTTCTTGAGTCTTAAAAACACTGCAAATTAGGCCGTTCTGTTATTCGAAGTTGTAGGATAGGAGAGGGGGAATGCAGGAGGGGTAGGAGGACCCTTTCCTTTTGTATAAATTAAGATCTGTTTCGGTTGGAAAGGCAGCACAGGACTTTCTGTTGGAAACCAGTGCAAGACGACCTGTTGGAAAAGTAGTGCAGAACTTTCTGTTGGAAAAGCAGCACAGGACTTTCTACTGGAAAGAAAATGCGCAGGACTTCCTGTTGAAAAAGCAGTGCAGGACTTTCTGTTGGAAAAGTAGTGCAAGACTTTCTGTTGGCAAAGCAGCACAGGTCTTTCTTCTGGAAAAGTAGTACAGGGTTTCCTGTTGGAAAAACGGTGCAGAATTTGCTGTTGGAAAAGTAGTGCAAGACCTATTGGCAAAGCAGCACTGGTCTTTCTTTTGGAAATGCAGCGCTGAACGTTCTTTTGAAAAAGCAGTGCAGGGCTTTTTGTTGGAGAAGCAGTCCCGGACTTTCAGTTGGAGAAGCAGTGCAAGGCCTTCTGTTGTCAAAGTAGCACAGGACTTTCTATTGGAAAAGCAGTGCAAGACCCTCTGATGGCACAGCAACAAAAGTCTTTCTGTTGGAAAAGTAGCGCAGGACTTTCTGTTGTAAAAGCAGTGCAAGAGTTTCTGTTGGAATAACTAGAGATTCTGTCTCAGAATTTCAACTATATCTCCCATCTCAAATTCTTTTGGATATTACAAATTGGTACAACTCATCGAATGGCAACACAATTAATTTTTTCATTTTTGTGTTTATATTCATATTCTTGCTACGTTTGTAAATTTCCATTCATTACATACTGTTCAATAATTTATTCATTATTTCAATGAACAATTAAAATTTCTTGTCAAAACACATTTGAGCGAATTAACGAACTATGACTTTTTAAAACTTTCATCATTTTAAATCATTTCCTATTTTCATCCTTTAATCAAATTGTTCATCTATTTCTATAATATGTGAATAAAAGTATTTCCATTGTCATGAAATACACCCGTTTCACCATATATTAAACGCATGGCCTCAAAATATAGCATTTAAAAATTGAAAAATGTTCGAGTCGCTTATGAGAGCGCCGAATGCGGCATGAATTACAACGGGTAATAACTTGTAATGAAGTAGAGCTCACTTTCATAACGTATCCTTTCATATAAATTATCTTCCTTTCGATATCGCCTATCCCTTCATGCCACTATTTCTCTATTCATTTTCCACCCTTTGAAATACGGGTCTGGAGAGATATTCAATTTGTGACTTGCGTCATTTTCCTCGTTCTTATCTGAATATTTTCTTCTTTATCTTATAATCCCTTCATTTATCTTTACCTCTCGTCCGTTGTTTATCTTTCCACTGCATTTCCAATTACTGATATTACTCATTCTGTATCTTCCCTTGACGATTCCATATACAGTACAGTATTAGTCCTTTACTTGAAGCAGGAAAATGCAATATCTACTGTCTCTCTCTCTCTCTCTCTCCTCTCTCTCTCTCTCTCTCTCTCTCTCTCTCTCTCTCTCTCATTTCCCCTTATAGATGTGATTCAGTCTTCGCTTTGATCATTAATTCATAAAGAGGAAGAAGCAGAAAGAATTTGTCTGTGCATTATATCCATAATGTCTGGATTTCCCTCCTCGATTCTAATTACAGGTGATCGTAGGGAGGATGTTTTAAAGAGGCATCCAATTGAGCACTTTTTCTTTGGATAGTTTAATATCTTGTTTGTTCATTTCATTATGTAATGAACATTCATTTTTCCATAAAAATTCTCTTTCCATTGTCGATGTTTCTAGTCACTAACCTTTTCTTCGACTTACTTAGCTAGGATATTTTATAGTTTTGACAAGATGAGCTTTTTTTCGAGATGGTGAAGGCCACCCCCGCCCCCCCCCCCCCCCTTCCACAGGCATAACAGTATATTAACTAGATATTTTATTGGATTAAATTCTAAGAGGCAATGGGAATTTCTCCACATTCCTTTAAGCGTTCACTGGTAAACTTCTGTTAAGGAAAACCATAAACACAAGCCCTCAGACTAGTCAATATCACAACATGAACATGGGGTCATAGATAATATTTATAGTTTTTCTTTGTAACTTAGATTTTATGCACACCTAGAATCATATATATATATATATATATATACACACACATTCGTGCATATAAAACAAAACACGGTCATACACAAGCACACATCCGTATGTGTGTATATATATATATATATATATAGTATATATATATGTGTGTATATATATATATATATATATATACACTGCGGTCTTAAAGTCAAAAGACATCAGTACAAGGAGCTGCGTAACCTTATAGAGGTGCAGTGGCTTAAGCCTACCATAAAAACTTCTTGGGGATTGCGTTGGAACCTCTGTAACCTTTTTGGAAGCCACAGGCTTATGGATGGTACGAATCAGCAGTCTTGAAAGCTCACTACAAGCCTAGTAGGCCAATGAGGTCCTAGGATTTTTTTTCAGGGTGGAGCCATCGTTCAAAGGATGCCCAGACACATCCTGACTTGGAACATGTTTCGTTACGAACAAGAAAGTGAACCATTGAGACTGGGAACAATTAATCCAAGTACTTTGAGAAGTAAGAAAGAGGAAATAGTCATGATGATGCAAGAAAGAAGAAGATATATTCCGGAATTGTTTGAAATGCATCTACCTAGAGAGGGAACAAAATAGCTGCATAACTATTGCCAATTATTCTACAAAGGAGGCACTGCTGCACGGTATGGAGTAGGCTTTGTTGTGTGCGAAGTGCTATCAGGGAAGATCAGTCATCTTAATTTCAAATTAAATAATATTATTAGGTTTTCTATAAAGATAGGAATATTCAAAGTCTGCATAATTCAAGTATATGCCTCACAGCAAGGACGCCCTCTGGAAGACATAGAGGAATCCTTTAGACTCCTACCAAAAGTGGAAGATTCTGTCCCATACGTAGAGAATATATTGATAACTGGAGACATGAATAGCCATATCAGACAGGCAGTACAGAAGTACATTATGTTTTGGGAGTACTCAGTATAGGAGATAGGAAAAGAGGAGAAAATATAATAGATTTCTGCATACAAAACTAGATGTTCATAATAAATTATTTCTATAATCATAGAGACAACCAAAATGGACGTGATACAGGTGGAACTCTGTAGTTGGAGCATATAAGGAAAAATCTATGATTGACTTGGTATTAACAAATAATAGAAATATGGTTAGAGATGTAAAACGTGTCCCTCCTGTAACCTTTGATTCAAACCAATGACTGTTCTTGATAAAATTAAATTCAATGAGGCCAAAGCCTATTCAAAAGTAAAGTGATAGAAAGATTTATTCTAGTGAATATGAAAATTAAATAAGCAGAGAAAAAAATATTCAACAGGATATCAATGACACAACGAAAATTGGAGGCACTTTAAGATGGCTGTATTGGAAGCTGCCACTAATTCACTACAGAAGAAATGGGTTTGATGTAAAGAGAAGCGAATGCCTTAACGGGCCGTTCTAACTGAAATCCCCAGTCGCAAACAAGATGAAGCTACTCAGGAAATAGATGAAAACTAGGAGATAGGAAGATCAAAACTACAAAGAAACCCTGAGAGAAACAGAAAGAATTAAAACTCACGCAAAGAGAGAGATTTGGGAGCGAATAGAAGATTTGAGAAATGATTTACATGGAACCAGAAAACTTACACATAGGTCTGCCACGTATTCAATCAGAGGCCCTAGGAATGGGACACTTTTAACTGAACCTGGAGAAATTGAGTTAGGATGGAAATATCAATAAGAAATATTTCTAATAGCACCAACGACACCCAAGATGATAATATGGATTTTAATGTGGCTTGGAAATGCTTACCCTAGTATAACATTGCTGGAAGTATGGAACGGCCTCAAAAAATAAAAGCCCATAGAATGGATACAATGCCTGCAGAGCTCCTTAAAATCATGGGAGAGGATGGAATCATTTTGCTGTCAGAACTAATGAGTTATCCCTGGAATGGGCAAGAACCACCTGAAGATTGGAAAAGAGATTTCATATGCCCAATCTATAAAAGTTATAAAACCAATTGCAGAAATTTTAGAGGAATAACCATTATGCAACATGCTTTTCAAGTTCACGAAAGAATACATGAATCAAGACTAAGAAAATAGGTGGAAGGCAAAATGGTTTTCGACCCGAAGAGTGACAACTGAGGTGATTTTCTCCATTAAGATATTTCAGAAGAGCTGGGAATGAACAGGGACAAATACATTGCCTCTAGAAATATCATGAAGGCCGTTGAAACACCTACTGAAACATCAGATCCAAGGTTAAAACATGTCAAAAGAACGGAGATTTGTTTGAAATTCAGCCAAGCGTAAGACAGGGCAGTGTCTTTTCCAAATTTTACATAGTATTCTTGGATAAATGTTTGCGAGAACAATGGGAGGTTAACAATGAGGATACATAATCTTCGACCTTATGCATGCTGATGACCAGGCAATGGTAGCTTCCAGCGTAGTCTCTCAAACATAATATCAACGACTGGAACACGATTTTAACTGGAAAGGGAATGCAAGTCAACAAGAATAAGACAGACTGTGCAGCTAGGATGAACATCAAACAACATAAATATATCATTAGATGGCCAAACATTACACCATTACAAATACTTAGGAGTAGAATTTAGAGATCAAAATACCATTAAGCTAAAATAACTACCATAATCCAGAAATTTAGTAATAATCTCTATCAGCTCTATACATTAATGAAAGACCGGAATTCACCTATGACCATGAATCCTGGACATTAACAACTAGAACTAAAAGTCAACTCCAAGCTGCAAAAATGAAAATATTGGATAGGTTACGTAGTACAGACATTAGGAGAAAGCTGGAAGGGTAATGTATATTGGAGTTTGAGGAGAGAAGGTATTTGGTGGAAACCACAATGTAAGACACCAGTGTGAAGACCAAAGATGAGATAGCTACAAATTATAGAGTGAGAAGTAGAAAAAAAGGTGTTCTAGTTTGTAAGAAGGTTGAAGTGAGGCTAGCATTTTCATGAATTTCATATTATTATGTACTTATATTTCTGTTATCTTTATTGTACATATACATTGCCATTATACAAAGATAATGATATTTTTGTAGGGGTACGGTAATGAAAGCCATTAGTTATTTGCTGGAACAACTGTACCACCCGTGTGTCACACGATCGTACATAGTAACGAGATTTCTCTTTTTTGTATATATTATCCTTTGTATCTTCATATCAGAAGGCTGGGTGTTCGGGTCACTCCGGGGTCACCAATGTGACGGGCTTAGAGTAGGTTGTGACTCAGTTGCTCTCATCCCACCTTTGAGTCACAACCTACTGTTGGCCCATCACACAACTATCGGCAAGTCAAATAAAAGGAGCAGCACAGTAATAAAATGTCTTTTGGTTAAAACCTCTAGTTCACGATACAAAAAAAAGGACCTCTCACACACTGACACACAAACACCCACACACACTGACACACACACACACACATACATATATATATATATATATATATATATATATATATATATATATATATATATATATATATAAACTTTCACCCTGTTAAAATATCCCCAATTTGAAAATTATATATATATATATATATATATATATATATATATATATATATATATAATAATAAATATATATCTATGTATATACAAATATATATATAAATATACATATATATATAAATATATATATATATATATATATATATATATATATATATATATATATATATATATATATACAGTGGTACCTCTACATACGAATTTAATCCGTTCCACAACCGACTTCGGATGTAGAAAATGTTCAGATGTAGAAACAAATTTTCCCATAAGAATACATTGAAATAGGATTAATCCGTGGTTGAGCCCAAAAACCTATGATAACTCCTTAATAAATTACTACACATAATTACACATGACAGTATGCACTCTAAATTAGATAATAGACATTTAAAAAAGAATAATTATCAAGAAATAATAAATAAAAAACGGGTTTTTATCGTCACTTTACCTTAGAAAGTCCAGCGCAGGTGTCGGTCTTGCTACGCAGAGAGGAGACGGACGGACGGCTAGGAAGTAGAGAGGGTGACTACGATAAACGTACACTACCGTAACTTATTCTAACTTAGACTAAGGGAACTTTAACCTAACTTAGCTTATTTGTTTTTTTTTATTTTTATATTTTATATTTTTTTTTACATTTTCTTTTTTCTTTTTGATGATTAATTTTAATCACTTTCACTCTCTACACTTAAAATTGATTGAATTTTTTTCTCTTCACTCTTTGCAGTTTTCTTTGAACCACTTCCTTCCTCTTCATGGACTTGCCAAGGGAGACAATTTCCTCTACGTCTTCCGCTGCACCCACCACGGGATCAAGTTCGGGGTCAAAACCCTCGAAATCTCGGGGAGAAACTGCATCAAGCCACAGCTTCTTCCAGGCAAAATTCAGTGTCCGTCGAGTTACTCCCACCCAAGCCTGATCTATGATCTTCAAGCAGTGCACGATGTTAAAGTGGCTTTTCCAAAATTCACGCAAAGTTAAGTTTGTGCTTTGCATGACATTAAAGCACTGCTTGAATAGGTGCTTGGTGTAGAGCTTCTTGAAGTTCGAGATGACTTGCTGGTCCATGGGCTGGAGGATAGAGGTGGTATTCGGTGGAAGATACAGCACCTTTATGAACTTGAATTGTTCGAAGATATCATCTTCATGTCCGGGGGGTGAGCAGGTGCATTGTCAAGGCATAGCAGGCACTTTAAAGGCAATTTCTGCTCATGAAGATACTTCTTCACAGAAGGACCAAAAACTTGGTTAACCCATTGGACATAGAACTGCCTAGTGATCCAGGCCTTTGAGTTGGATCGCCAGAAAACATGAAGCTGATCCTTAGTTGGTGATTTTAATGCTCACCATTGGGAGTGGTTAAGTTCTATCTCTCCTACCGATCGCCATGGCTTAAGAGCTTTAGACTTTGCCTCTGAATCAGGCTGTGAGCAAATCATAAATGAAGCTACTCACAGGTCTGGTAATTGCTTGGACCTCGTATACACTGACTCCCCTGGCATTATAACTAGTAAGGTTGGTTCTCCAGTCGGGACATCTGATCATGCCTTGATTTCATTATTAGTGAAGACTGAACAGCCTGTCCCTGATATATCATATTCTTGTAAAATTTATATGAAATCCCAAGCAGACTGGAATGGGATTTTACATGATCTTTTGTGCTTGAATTGGTCACAATTATATAATAGTGTAGATCCTGTTCTCCCTTTGAATGAGAATCTAGTCAACATAATTGATAGGCGTATCCCTTCTCGTGTGCTGAGGTACCGAGTGAAGGAAAAACCGTGGTTCAATGATGATTGTAGACGTGCTTTTTTGGAGAAGCAGGAGGCCTATCATCTTTGGAAGGGTAACAGATCAGATTTGACCTGGAACAACTATACTCAGCTTCGAGCTTTTGCTCAGAGAGTTTATGCCTCAACTGAAAAGGAGTACAATTTAACCATAAAAGAAACACTTTCTGGTACAACTCAGGAACATAAATGGTGGTCTACCCTTAAATCTGCACTCTTTGGTGTAGATGCAACAGTCCCTCCTTTACTTAAACCAGATGGCTCATTCACTCACTGTCCAAAGGAAAAGGCAACCCTTTTGCCTGATGTTTTTGACAGTAAACAGAGTAATGAAAAACTTGAACTTACTCATTCCTGTTTTCCTGAGGCTAAACTAACTAATTTAGCTTTTCAATCTCGTGAGATTAAAGCTCTGTTGGTAGACCTTGAGGTGTAGACCCAAATGGTATTTTTCCTTTGTTTTTTTATAAAGACAGCAGATTTCTTAGCTCCAAAGTTATCTGTTATTTTGCGCAAGTTAGCAAGAAGAGGAGCTTTTAGCACTAGTTGGAGAATTGGTAATGTTACTCCACTATGTAAATGTGTTTGTGGTAGCTCAAGTCCCACTGATTACCGCCCAATTTCCATAACTCCCATATTATCTAAAGTTTTTGAACGTCTTCTGGCAAATCGTCTTAATAGGTTTGCTGAAGGTAATCATCTACTCCCTAGTTTGCAATTTGGTTTTCGTAAAGGCCTTGGAGCATGAATGCCCTTCTTACAATCTCCAATGCTGTACAGACATCCCTTGATTGTGGTCAGGAAGTTCGTATGATTGGCCTTGATTTTAGTGCTGCCTTTGATCGTGTTAATCATGAGGCCCTTGTTTTCAAACTGAAGCAGTTGGGAGTGGGTGGGTCGTTTCTTAGCATTATTATTTATTTTTTAAGTAATAGATCTCAAAGAGTTGTTGTTGATGGGCACCATAGTGATTATAGGAATGTGATATCCGGTGTTCCACAAGGTAGTGTTCTTGGCCCATTACTTTTCATACTATATACACATGACATGTGGTTTGGCCTAGAAAACAAGCTTGTTGCATATGCAGATGATGCTACTCTCTTTGCATCAATTCCATCCCCTGAATGTAGATCTGGGGTTGGTGAATCCCTTAATAGAGATTTAGCTAGAATTAGTGCATGGTGCAAATTATAGGACGGTGGCTCCTCAACATCCGGATCTCAGTATTGATAATGTTTCTTTAAATTTGTATGACTCTTTCAAAATTTTAGGTGTGATTCTCGACAGTAAATTTACTTTTGAGAAACATATAAGGTCTGTGTCTTCTTCAATTGCGCAAAAATAGGCTTATTGAGAAAGTCTTTCAAGATTTTCGGTGATCAATCTATTCTGAAGAAGTGTTTTAATTCTTTCATTCTACCTTGTTTTGAGTATTGTTCTCCTGTCTGGTGTTCAGCTGCTGATTCTCATCTTAATTTGTTGGACAGAAACTTACGGTCTATTAAATTTCTTATTCCTGATCTAGATATTAATCTCTGGCACCGTCGTTCAATTAGTTCATTATGCATGTTGCATAAGATTTTTCATAACTCTGACCATCCTTTACATTCAGATCTCCCTGGACAATTCTATCCTGTTCGTAATAATAGGCAGGCAGTTAATTCTAATAGCCAGGCCTTCTCCATCACGAGGCTCAATACTACGCAGTACTCTAGAAGTTTTAGTCCAGCTGTGACCAAGTTGTGGAATGATCTTCCTAATCGGGTAGTTGAATCAGTAGAACTTCAAAAGTTCAAAGATGGAGCAAATGCTTTTTTGTTGATCAGGCGGACATGAGTCTTTTTATAGTTTATTTATGACATATTTGTTTTTGATGTTGTTAATAGTTTATATATGACATGTCTGTTTTGACGTTGTTACTTATTTTAGAATGATTTAATGTTAATTTGTTCTCTTCATATATTTATTTCCTTATTTCCTTTCCTCATTGGGCTATTTTTCCCTGTTGGAGCCCCTGGGCTTATAGCATCTTGCTTTTCCAACTAGGGTTGTAGCTTGGATAGTAATAATAATAATAATAATTATCCACATTCTGCGCGTCAAAGGCCCTAGGGTTCTCAGAATGGTAAACCAGTAAGGGCTTGACTTTAAAGTCCCCGCTAGCGTTGGCACATAGGGCAAGAGTCAACCGATCCTTCATTGACTTGTGCCCAGGCAATTTCTTCTCTTCGGCGGTGATGTAGGTTCGACTGGGCATCTTCTTCCAAAACAGCCCGGTTTCATCGCAATTAAACACCTGCTGCACTCTGTAGCCTTCTTCCTGCACGGTCCTTTCAAAGCTCTTCACAAAGTCAGCTGCAGCCTTTGTGTCCGCACTAGCAGCCTCTCCATGGCGAACAACTGAATGAATCCCGGACCGTTTCTTAAATTTTTCAAACCAGCCACGAGATGCCTTGAAATCGTCTGAGGAAGGTTCGGTTGAACTCTCCCCAGCATCACCCCCAGAGCTCTCCTCCTTCAAGTCAGTGAAGAAGGCGTGCGCCTTCTCGCAGATGATAGTTTAGGTGATGGTGTCGCCAACAATCTCTCTGTCCTTGATCCAGATTAGCAGAAGTCGTTCCATCTCTTCTATGACAGGGCTACAACGCTTTGAAATGATGGTGATACCCTTAGAAGGTTTCACTGCTTTAATGGCTTCTTTCTGTTTCAAGATTGTCGAGATCGTCGACATATTTCGGCCATATTCTTTTGCAAGTTCACTCACTCGGACGCCACGCTCATGCTTTTCAATAATTTCTTGCTTTACTTCTAAAAAAAGCGTATCCTTCTTCCTTTTCTCACCACTACCACTACCACTTACGAAACTAAGCCTTTTAGGACCCATGTTTTACGTAAAAAACTGTAAAAGGATATGCGTAAAAAATCACGATTAAAATACATTTATTAGCATAATGCACAGCGCACAACCGCACGAAGCCGACGAGAACAGAGGAATGACCCAAGCCACGCTAATTGAGGGTCCCTCCGAGATCGAAGTGCTGCCTTCTATCGGCGGACATAAAAAATACATCCGGCGCTATGAGTACCATCTACGCGTACGGGTATTGTTTACTTTGGGTGTTGAAAAAAATTCGGGTGTAGAGTAGGAACGTGTTCGAATTGTACTTCGTGTGTCGAAAAATTCGGATACAACCGGTACGACGAAAATTGCTTACTTCGTGTGTCGAAATAAAATTCGGGTGTAGAGTCGAAAAATTGCTCAAATTTTACTTCGAATGTAGATACTTTTCGTATGTAGAGGTACCACTGTATATATATATATATATATATATATATATATATATATATATATATATACATATATACATATATATATATATATATATATATATATATATATAAATATATATATATATCACTACTTAAAGATTTTTAAATAAACTCTAGGAATGACAATACAACATCAATTTAATTTTTGTAAGATATAATAAGACAAAGACTCCAACCACTTGCTCATACCCCTGTTTTCCATCGCGTGAATATCCAACGAAGATTCTTTGCAAGCGAAGTAAACCAACACAGGAAGTGTCTCCTGCCACTTTTTCCTCCCGAACGCTTAATCCCCATAAATTTCCCCCTCATTCTGGCACCAAAGCTTTTAAAAGGACCTTGCTCGTCAACATTCAAAACGTGCACGAACTGACTTTTGATTGCCAGGGGCGTTACCGACATCAGCTGTTCAGAAGGAAAACCAATACTACTAATCTTGCATATCAATTTTCTCGACCTTCGCCTTCCTTTCTTCCTGGGAGGATAGCATCATGATTTGTACTCTCTCTCTCTCTCTCTCTCTCTCTCTCTCTCTCTCTCTCTCTCTCTCTCTCTCTCTCTCTCTCTCTCTCTCTCTCTCTTAACAACGACATAGCTTTATATAAAGGTACATTTAGTATGTATACATATACCCGAATAAATATACATGCAGTATATATATATATATATATATATATATATATATATATATATATATATATATATATATATATAGATATAGATATATAGATATATATAGATATAGATATATATATATATATATATATATATATATATATATATATATATATATACATATACACAAACATATATATAGATATATATATGTATATATATATACATATATATACAGTATGTAAGAATGTATGTACGTACATATATATATATATATATATATATATATATATATATATATACATATATATATATATATATATATATATACATATATATATGTATATATATATTTATACATATATGATAAATCTATATATATACATGTATATATAAATATATATATATATATATATATATATATATATATATATATATATGTATATGTAAAGATATAAATATATATATATATATATATATATATATATATATATATATATTTATATATGTATGTATATATACATATATATAAATATATAAGTATATGTATATATATATATATATATATATATATATATATATATATATATATATATATATATATATATATATTCTTACGAAGCTGGTTTTCATG
>NC_090727.1:175311935-175319435 GCF_036898095.1 Palaemon carinicauda | reverse complement strand
CCAGACGCAGGCAATTCTAGGTCGAGTCGAGACTAGTGTGGTTGGTTGTGGGAATTCCGTTTGCCTTCATATAAATTTACGTCCAAGTATGAAAATATATGTATGCATACATGCGTATACTGTATATACGCGTATATGTATGTTTGTGTATGGTTGTTTGGAAATAAATATACGTGTGTGTGTGTATTTATATATATATATATATATGTATATATATATATATATGTGTGTGTGTGTGTATATATATTGATATAAATATATATACATATATATATATATATATATATATATATATATATATATATATATATATATATATGTGTGTGTGTGTGTGTGTGTGTGTTTGTGTGTACATAAATAACAAAACAGGAAATGGACACATACTTATACAAAATTACATGAATAAATATCATATATAATAACATGAAACATTCAGGTAAACTTTCACCACTCATGCACAATACACTTTGATTACGCAATGCTACTCTGAGATATCTGATCAGAATCTCCGTAAAATTCTAATAATTTTTCCCTGGTGTTTCCAGTGTTAAAAGCGTGAAAATATTAAACAAGGAAACATTCTTCCGACCTAAAAAAAAAAAACTTCCATTAAAAACAAAAGGGGAAAAAAGGGAATACAAAAAATGGATGTTAGTTCCGGGGCTGTGCTCAAGCTGAGGCCGGTCTACAAAGGTTTAATTGTTCGTTTTTTCCTTATTTGAAAAGAGTTTGTCGGTAACTTTTTGTTTTCCTTATTCCTTTTCATCCCATAAAGTTTTGTTGCCTCTACAATCTCGATAGGAACTAGAACATATGTTTTTACAATGTTTTTCAAAGTTGAAGAAATATTTTTTTCAGGGTTTAGTTAAACCATAAGAGTTGCTCTTACAAATGGTTAATTACGCTCTCACACATACATACGCACACACACACATAGAAACAGGAGCCGAGAGCATTTATTCGTTTGAAAAGAGGCAAAAGGTTCCACATTATTTTCATAATATTTGAGCTACATGTAATGCATTTTTCTGTATTGCTGCCTGGGTGGATACCTCATACTAGGGGTGGGAGGTCAAAAATGGCATTTCTTCATGTGAACTACGGTAAGGCTAAAACGGTAAGGCTAAAAGTAGTTTAGAATGGGGAAGAGTAGTCTCCTAACTACTGAATGGAGAATGTCAGTAACTTTGGGTGGGGCGTTGCCCCCGACAGCAAGCCCCATGGAAAAAAAATCAAACCCGGGGCAAAAATGACATTTATTTATGTGGCCAGCGGCATGGCTAGAATTGGTTTCAATCAGTCCTTTGGAGTCTCCTACACACTAAATGGACAATGACAGCCATTTTGAGTGAGGCTTTGACCCTGACAGACACCTTGCCTCAAATTTTATACTTATTCAAATGAAAACAGACAAGGTCTGAAATTGTCTCAATCTGTCTCTAGAAGTCTACTGCACGAAAATTCCTTTAGTGAAAATAACTTATAATATAAAAACTTCTTCCACACATATATGAAAACAGATGATTTAAATCAAAGAGATATTGAAAAGAGCATTGCATTCCTAAATTTAATACTACAGTTGCAGTTTACTTCTCTGAATATCTTTTCATGGCAGCGGTGATATATTCTAATATTGATGAAAATTAATGGAATGAACAATTGATCATACTCTGATACAAAAACCAAAATTCTTTATTATTTTGAAAAAAATTTAAAAATACAAAGATGAATAGATGTGAATGACGATTATTACATCATCACCACACAAAATTAACTATTAATATTATCAAAAACTCAAGGACTATCACATTTTCAATCTTGAGCATTTCAGGATGATGTATAGGTAGTATGTTGGTCAGGGCACCCGCCACCCATTGAGATACTACCGCTAGAGAGTTATGGGGTTCTTTGACTGGCCAGACAGTACTACATAGGATCCTTCTCTCTGGTTACGTTTCACCTTTCCTTTGCCTGTACATACACCAAATAGTCTGGCATATTCTCTACAGATTCTCCCCTGTCCTCATACACCTGACAACACTGAGAATATCAAACAATTCATCTTCACCCAAGGGGTTAACTACTGCACTGTAATTGTCAGTGGCTACTTTCCTCTTGGTGAGGGTAGAAGACTCTTTAGCTATGGTAAGCAGCTCTTATAGGAGAAGGACAATACAAATTCAAACCATTGTTCTCTAGTCTTGGGTAGTGCCAAAGCCTCTGTACCATGGTCTTCCACTATCTTGGGGTCGAGTTCTCTTGCTTGAGGGTACACTCGGGCACACTTTCCTCTCTTATTTCTCTTCCTTTTGTTTTATCAAGTTAATTTATAGTTTATATAGAAAATATTTATTTTAATGTTGTCACTGTTCTTAAAATATTTTATTTTTCCCTGTTTCCTTCCCTCACTGGGCTATTTTCCCTGATGATGGCCCTCGGCTTAGAGCATCCTGCTTTTCCAACTAAGGATGTAGCTTACAAGTAATAATAATAATAATAATAATAATAATAATGTAACATACCTATTCTTTCCAGATGATAATAAACTTGCATATTTTCTCCATGTTTATTCTGCCTTTATAAAATTTTGTGATGAAAGATAGTGTCAATGATTCAAATCTGATCCAATTAGAAAAATATTATCATTATGTCCAAACTCCAATACATATAGATTTAGTGTCTGTCACCATCGTCTAGGCCTATCAAATACAGAAGGACAGTTGGAGAGAGGCTCTCTGATGTCAATGAGAGTGGTGAGACTTTGAGAACCAGCCAAACAGGAAAGAGAATTTGTGAAAGCATGCGTGACCAAACGACGAGACCCCAAAATAGTTGGCCACAAATTTCAGTTTATTAGTGTTTTCTCCTGCCTGGTGATCTGCCGGACTGGGGTTCGAGCCCTGCTCAAACTGTATATTTTCTTATAGTGTCTGCAACCTCACCATTCTTGTCAGCTCAAGATGGGGGTTTGGGGTACATCTGCTGAGTTATCAACAGCCATTACCTGACTACCCATGGTCCTAGCTTGGGTGAAGAGCAGGTTTGGGCACTGATCATACGTATATATGGTCAGTCTCTATGGCACTGCCCTGCAAGCTAGGCATTGTCACTGTCACTTGCCTCTGCCATTCAGGAACATTGAAAAGACTTGTATGGAGTCGTTTGTCTGTTTGTTTGTGAACAACTTCCTGGCCATAATTTTACTCAGAGTAGCAAAACTTTCAGGGTTTAGTTGGTATGTTGAGACGTGGAAGTAATACAATTTTGAAAGTCCTAGGTCAAAGGTCAAGGTCAAGGTCGAGGAAAAAGTTGACCGAATTAACCGTAACCTTAACCTCGAGTTCGCACATGGTTGTCACACAGACTTCAAATATGCCTACGTTCTAAATTGAATCCGGGAAAGAATACCTGGTTTCGAGAAATAAGCAGCCGTGGCGGAGGTCTTCACTTTTTTCCATTACTTCTCATGTGGTATATTTATTTCTTTTTCTCACTGGGCTATTTTTCCCTCTTGGAGCCATTGGGCTTGAGGCATCCTGATTTTCAAACTAGGGTTGTAGCTTAGATAATAATAATAATAATAATAATAATAATAATAATAATAATAATGATAATAACATACATACATACATATAGGTCTGGGTGTGTGTTGTTTGTGCTTGCAGGTGTTTGTGTGTACTGCAATGTACACGAATGTACCCACGCTTAAAATGATATGCAAACTTTGCTTTCATCAAACGCAAACAATCTTGTCCTCCACTTCAGAATGGCGCAGCCTAGACAGCATGTTTGGACTTCGTAGCATGTCCTCAGCATCCAGCAGCTTATACAGCCAAACAAACGAGAACTGGTACTGAACGAGAAATTATTTTGGACGAACGAGAAGGTAATAAGGACGAGCCAGTCATAATCCCAACTAGTAAGTAAGGAACCACTGGGCCAAACGACAAATCCTTTATGGGGAAAGAGAAATCATTTGGGCCGAACGACGAATCCTTTGGCCACAAACATTTCAAAAGGCATTCCTAATGGGATGCCATTGATATCCAAACGTAAATTCCTCTCCCGGCTGTCTGCCAGAAGTACACCCGAATGACCACGGGAACGCTGGAACGAAATTTGGAATGAATGACCGCGGGAACGCTGGAACGATACTTGGAATGAATGGAAGGGGAACGCTGGAATCTAGATTAGCTGCATTAACTCTGCCTTTGGCTCTTTTGTTGTCTCATTAGTTATTTAATGCCGCCTCGAGAGATTTTAATTAACATTTGTTGACATAACCTCCTACGTAAGGGCCAGAATTAATATTTTCGCAGCTTGGTTCCAGGCTATATGCTCCAAGGTAGCCATTATTTTTCCCTCCTCGGCGCCTTCTCATTTACTTCTGTATACACAGGGTTTTGAAGTATTCGCGCTGATCTGCAATCGATTTTATGCTTAAACATTCTATTTTCAACTGTTTTCTTCTGTGAATTAAAATAATGAAAATACAATTAAGTGCTAAACTTAAAGGTCAGATGCGAGCGGCAACGGACTGCAATGGCGTCTAAGGACCAAATAGGTAAATGAGTGATCAAGGAACTTGACTAGTGCGAAAGCGAAAAAGGCGCAGTATCAAAAATCATATTCAAAAGAATTTCGATCTCAAGAGCCCTTCTGACAATATTTAGAGGTCCTTATCGAACCACGGAGAGAATAAATATTTATCCCAAAGGCAGCCCCGTGAATTAGAGATATACAAAAAGCTCATCTGGGTTCACTTTCCAAGCATAAATCTGTTTCTTGTGAAAAATTCCCATATATTCTTAAGTAATTCTTATGGAGATTCAATTAAAATGATATTGGAGTTACTTTTCCTTTCAAACAATTAAACCCTCATAAATGATGATCATGATTTTGTTATGGTCATATTACTTTATGAATGTGGCAAAGGTGATTAGACTATGCCATGAATCAATATATTCTTACTGATTATACACGATGTGACTCCATACCAAATTTGGATATTATACAGAATAACCATTTTAGGAGATAATAAAGAAAAAACGTACACGCCAGACATATGTCTCCTCTGTTGTTGCAACACAAATTCATCAGAGAAACTTCATAATTACGGCTTCAAAGAGAAGAGAGATTCGAGAACAAGAGAGACACCCTCTCATTTCCCGCCAATAAAAATCAAACAAAGAAATTAAACCCTTGACGTATACCTCAATGGAATCGGGATCACAGAACTTCTTGGCTTCATAAACAATATCTTAGGAGAGTTGGCCAACAAAATAGAGCAATTAGGACATAACTGCATTGTTAAGGGATTACATCTGCATGATAGACTGAGACTAATGAGGGTTATTACCTCAAAGATATTATTTTCCAGATTATACATATTTCAGGGTTCAAGGTTAATACGTTTCTAGGTATGGTTTATTAACGTGTGTATACACACACAAATATATATATATATATATATATATATATATATATATATATATATATATATATATATATATATATATATATATGCGTGTGTGTGTGTGTGTGAGTGTGTGTGTATACACATATATAAGTACTGTATATAAGTATCTGAGTAAATATATATATATATATATATATATATATATATATATATATATATATATATATATATATATATATATATATATATATATATACATGCAGACACACTAGAAACACTCACGGACCTGTACCACTACAGAGATTATCCATGTCGCTTTTTGCTTGAAGGGAGTGTATGATTAAAATCCCGCTGGATCTTCAAAGTTGGTGCCTGGAGGGCGATGCTTACAGCTTGAGTTATTATAGGTCTGTCTAGTTGTTCTCCTTGTGAAAAATCTGGGTTCCGTCACTCAATTCTTACAGAAAGGTTTACCGGTCGTGGACAACAATATAGTTTTGGTTTATTACCCCCCCTAACCTTTGAGGGCCAGCATTCATCTTTGGACTGTAGTGGTAGTGTGTCAAATATAATCTTTTCTGTGAGATTTACACATCTCCCAAGGGCATGAAAACATATAGAATACATTGGTACACACTTCCTTTTGGTCCTTTTGGCACGGTGTTTTTTTCATCACAAAAATTGCAGTTATGTTGGGCTTGCTATATATTATAAGTTTTACCTTTTAGTGACGGGTTTTCGAGGCAACACCTCGATTGAAGATTCCTTGCAAGGTCAGGGCTTCATCTTTGTAGGCCAAACTAAGCTAAGACAGTGGTAGATGATAAGGTTTTTGTCTTCTTCATTAGTTTATGTCGTTGTGGGTTGTTGAACTTCGCTGAATTTCTTCCTTATGGCCTCTTCTATCATGATGTAGGGATATCCGTTATTTGTTAGTAGTTGTCGAAATCAGTTTAGTTCGGTATTTACATCTTTCCAAGTTTTGCCGAGTAAGAATGCTCTTTTGACGTGAGCACTTATTACACACTTTTCGTATGTTTCAGGGCATTCGCCTCTGGCTTTTAAGCATCTTCCTGTGTTGGTTAATTTAGTGTGTACCAATATCTTTTTACTGTTTTCAGTTGTGAAATTGAGTACGGAATTTCTCCTAAGCTTGTCAGCCAGCTCATCTGTCTTTCCTTTGTTTTTATTTTTTTGTTTGTTTTTTTGTCATAATGAATATGTCATCGAAATAATGTCCATAGAATTTTGGCTTCTTATGTTCTTTGAAGGTCTTTACTTTGACAGAGTCCCAACAGGAGACCCCATGGCTACACCATCTATTTGTCGAAATAACTGTCCATAGTGAGAGAGGCTAACACTCCCTAACTGGGCGTCATCCAGTTCAGACCTCTTATTAGAAAAAGTTACTTTCTTGGAGACCAAGAAGAAACGGGTTTAGGACAACAGCTAGACCTACTTAGCGGGCCTTTAAATCCAGATTCGGACTCCCTCCCGGCCATTATTGCTGCTTCATCTCATCACCATCTTGTCTGTCCATCTATGTCATGCAATCCAACACGAATACCCTGCTTTAACAAATATAATCCAGCAATCCTTGTGCCACCTATGGACTGTCAACACATTAGAGCCCGTGATCTACCTAATTGTGGGTTAATCTACACCAATCCATCAATCCTCTCTAAGAACATCCTCAGATATGGGTAGTGGTCCCATGCTGGATCCATATACTCTATCTAGTATTATCTTATGGTTTCCTCGAAAAGGACTTTGTGAATAGGCTTTCCACATCAAGAAAAGCAATGGCTTCTTCAAATCCTATTTCTTGTAATAAATCAATGCTTATTTTAATGAGTAGGCACCAAGTATGTAGGGGATGACACTATTATTTAAGATTTTCGCTATTTTGGTGGTAGGTGAATTGATGTGAGAGATGATGGGTCTCAGGGGGTTCCTTATCTTATGAGCTTTCACCGTACCATGGCAGTACCCCAGACCATATTCACATATAATTAGGGGAAATTTCGTGGTGTTCTGTTGATTGTTGCCCCTGGTTATGAGCGCAGAACATTTTTTTTTTC
>NC_090727.1:175301935-175304435 GCF_036898095.1 Palaemon carinicauda | reverse complement strand
GTACTGTGATTTCTTTGATATGTGACAATTGCAATACCAATCGCAGTGTTTATTCGAAACTTGGAGGACCTGGAAGTTGTCAAGTGCTATCCATTCAAGAGCAATCTATGTTCTTAGTGTACGACTACGTGCACATCTTCAAAAATTTTCGTAACAACTGGATTACTGTTGATGGCCAGACACTCTCATTTCTTGTACATGGCAATGAGTACAAAGCTTACTGGAGTGATATTCGGAAGCTTTATGAGATCGACCGAGCTACTCCTATTCGCTTAACCAAGCTGACGCACACCGCTGTTTTCCCCAAACCCCTTCAACGCCAGAGTGTACCCTTAGTATGTCAGGTGTTCAATGACAAGACTGTCGCTGCCTTAAAGACCTTCAAGGATTCATTGGGCATCAGCGAAGGCACCATCATTCTCACCCAGACAATGAGTGAGTGGTTCAAGATGATGAATGTGAAAGACCGTTTCTCAGCTAGACATCTACGTGACGAATCCAGACAGCCTTGGACAGCAGACTGTACATCTTTCACTAAGTTGGAGGACGCCTGCCAAATTATATCGACCTGCACATGGCAAGGAGGTAGTGGTCGTAAGCTGAAGTTAACTAAGCAAACTGCTGAAGCATTCATTGTGTCTACACGTAATAATGTGGCTGCTGCCAAATTGCTTCTGGCAGAGAAAGACTTTGACTATGTTCTTCCTGCTATATTCGCGGATGAAGCCTTGGAAATGTTTTTCGGTCAAGCCAGGCAAAGAAGTGGTGGAAACTTCTACATTGATGTAGTTGACATTATGGCTGCAGCAAAAGTTACAAATTTGCAGACACTTCTAAAGCATGACATTATGCCAGAATGTAGTTCTCGTGTGCTTGATTGCGACAAGAATTGTACTTCTTCCATAAATCCAGATGAGCGAAGTGAACTCATTGACGAGATCACTCCTCAAGACACTCGGAAGCTCTTGAGGTCTGCTGGTAACCTTAAGCATCAAGTTGTATATTTGGCTGGATACCTTGTTCATAAATATTGTAATAGCACTAGTATGGAGGATATCATGGATGATGAAGATGGTAACAAGGTGTCATCTGAGTTCTTAGATCATTTGAATAGAGGTGGACTGAGTGTGCCAACTATTTCAACTGTCTTTTTTGTACATAATGCCTATAATTTGCATGCCATGACTAAAATGCATTGCCGCTTTCATTTTGCTGAATTGTTATCTTTTGTAGATGCACCTTTAGCTACTAATAATGCAGCATGTATGACTTTAGCCAACATTCTATTGAAAGCTCAGGTTCTCAATGTAAGTGACAAAGAAAAGGCTGTGAGATGCCTCAGGAGGCAAGAAAAGCTCTCCATCTAGCGATGTTCATCTAATCAAATGTTAATGTCTTTGAGTTTTGTTGTGATGAGAAATACCGTTCTTTATTTCTTATTTTAGTGTTTCATTGTTTTAGGGCTTGTTTGGAATGTTTGAGTAATACAATATTTGACAATATATATCAAATTTGGACAGAACTACAGACTTGGCTCTTATTATGATCAGCCATCCCTCACCATCTATGAGTTACACACAAAAACGAGTAAAAATGACCAAAATTCACTATTTTGACCTTGAAATATGACCTTTTGACCTTGAAGATGATGAAGATGACCCCAGGTGGTGTTGAAAATGTCACTATTGAACTCACCGTCCTCAAAAACCCCCATTTAGACTCAGAGAACGTGTTTCTAGCCCTTCTTAGAAGTCATTTTAGTCCAGGACTCAAGTTAATCCTTCAGACTCAAGTTAAAAACCCCGATCAGGGGACGTTCCAGTCCTTTCTTGAAGGACGATATATGACAATATATATTAAATTCGGACAGCTCTGCAGACTTGCCTCATATTATAATCAGCTATCTCACACCATTTATGAGTTACACACAAAAAACGAGCAAAAATGACCAAAATTCACAAATTTGACCTTGATAAATGACCTTTAGACCTTGAAGATGACCCCAGGTGGTGTTGAAAATGTTACTATTGAACTCACCATCCTCAAAAACCCCCATTTAGATCCAGAGAACGTATTTCTAGCCCTTCTAGAAGTCATTTTAGTCCAGACTCAAGTTAATCTTTCAGACTCAAGTTAAAAACCCCGAGCAGGGGACGTTCCAGTCCTTCCTTAAAGTAGTCTATGATATATATATATATGTATATATATGTGTATGTATTTATATATATATATATATATATATATATATATATATATATATACATATGTAAATACATATGTATACATATATACATATATAAATATATATACAGTATATATATATATATATATATATATATATATATATATATATGTATATATATATATATATATATATACATATATATATATATATATATATATATATATATATTATATATATAAATATGATGGTCCCGTGGACTGGGAAACAAAATATAATATTATATATATATTACGGCCGGCAAGGTATACAACCTCT
>NC_090727.1:175231935-175296935 GCF_036898095.1 Palaemon carinicauda | reverse complement strand
CTCAGCCACCAAAAGAGCTAGGATCTGGTATCTTGCTCAACTGGAACTAGAGCTTTAGCAGAATATGTGGCTTATGACTAGTGTCTTTATAGACACCATTGCAACGACCACAGGTGGTGGCAATCGTGCATAAAAAGCTTTTGTGACCTTTTAGTTGTAATAATTACTCTTCTGGTACCTCTGTCCAATGTAGGAAGTGATGAGCTACTTCCTTGACCCGGGTTATCATTCTCTGTGTAGAAGAAAGGTTAAACTTCTCCAAATTTGTCAAAATTCCAAGATCGTAACAAAACATGACCAGTCTGTCCCAATGACGACAAATTAGGACTCTCAGTCTGCTAGCATTACCCAGTTATCATAATACCTGATGATACTACGTTGAGATACTACCGCTAGAGAGTTATGGGGTCCTTTGACTGGCCAGACAGTACTACATAGGACCCTTCTCTCTGGTTACGGTTCTTTCCCTTTGCCTACACAGACACCGAATAGTCTGGCCTATCCTTTACAGATTCTCCTCTGTCCTCATACACCTGACAACACTGTGATTACTAGACAATTCTTCTTCACCCAAGGGGTTAACTACTGCACTGTAATTGTTCAGTGGCTACTTTCCTCTTGGTAAGGGTAGAAGAGACTCTTTAGCTATGGTAAGCAGCTCTTCTAGGAGAAGGACACTCCAAAATCAAACCATTGTTCTCTAGTCTTGGGTAGTGCCATAGCCTCTGTACCATGGTCTTACACTGCCTTGGGTTAGAGTTCTCTTGCTTGAGGGTACACTTGGGCACACTTTTCTATCTAGTTTCTCTTCCTCTTGTTCTGTTAAAGTTTTTATAGTTTAAATAGGAAATATTTATTTTAATATTGTTACTATTCCTAAAATGTTCTATTTTCCTTTTTCCTTATTTCCTTTCCTCACTGGGCTATTTTCCCTGTTGGGGCCCCTGGGCTTATAGCATCCTGCTTTTCCAACTAGGGTTGTAGCTTAGCATTTAATAATAATAATAATAATAATACACATGTCGTTAGCATGTGACCATGCAGACACCAAAGTAAATATCCCAGTATACACCTGAGGCTCTGGATAACATGAAGCAATGTACTCTGGATTGAAACACTGTGCTCCCTAGGAATTTCATTGAGGAGCAGTTAACAGGAATCTGAAAGTAATTATGTCTGATATTGATGGAGATCATAAAATCGTTCTTTCTTAGTGCATATCTGACTGTCCTATGCATTTCCAGCCTAAACTGAATCTGATGGACAAACAAAGTCGAAAGATCCATCACTGGTCTCCAATCTCCTGAGGATTATCTTACCAGATATACAGGGCTGGAGAAGTCCGGAGAGTTGTAACCAACCTCCTCTCGAGTACCCTTTAGCAGCATAGCTTTAACCTCCTACTGGAGTATAAGGTCTTTCTTTCCTCCCGATTGATAGAATGACTAGGTCATCAGAGCTGATATAAGGGGGAAGGGGAGAGCTGGTGAATGGGAGGTGCTATTCAAAACAAAGTATGTCTACCATACACTGCTCCCCCCTCTGGAACTGCCACCTCATCTACTGGAGGTGGTCGAGTGGAGAAACTGTCAGCCTGAGTGTAATCAAGAGCCTCATCTACCTTTTGCTTTGTTGTTAATTATGTCTCATAAAGTTTATTTATTTCCTTAGTTCCTCTCCTCACTGGGCTAGTTTTCCTTCTTGGAGCCCTTGTTCTCATAGCATCTTGCTTTTCCAACTAGGGTTGTAGCTTAGCTTATAGTAATAATAATAATAATAATAATAATAATAATAATAATACAGAGAAGGCTGCGAATCAATTCCTGATTCCATTTTCCCTAATCGTTTGATCTTGCATTCTTCAAGAGGTTGGTCCATCACTCATCCAGCCAAAACCACATTCTTTAACATGGAACCAGCTTCTTCCGTCTTCTCGTTCCTGGGCCACGCTAGGTCAATTTATTTGTCTCCTTTAAAGAGAAAAAAAAAAGAAAGGTAATTTCCTGTCATCTGATTAAATATCTTTCATTTTATGTGTAATTAAATTGAAGGTGACTTGGCATCCATTTGAGGATTTGAATTCAACCAGACCACCCCATACGCTAATTACTGGGGACAGCAGACGGCAAACGTGCCCCCTTGCATGAAGTGCACAACGAATGAAAATGAAAATTTTTCCTAATCATAAACATGCTGCCTTTTGCCGCCAGCCCTGGGCAGAACCACATCTTCACCGAAGTGCTACCATGTGCACCTGGAAAGTAATAGTTTTAGAAATCCATGTTTCTTGGATGCCGATAACACACGTCTGTGTTAGTAACTATTTAGCGGATTAGCAGAAGGGGCGTGGCTTCACCCAACTCAACCACTACCTACCTCCATGGTCACACCTCATTATAAGTTCTTAACTGCCGAGTTCTAGTTGCACCTGAATCAATTCTCATATTAAAGGATGAAAATTTGTTTTCGTCTAGAACAATGAAGAACAAATAAAACCCTCTCTACATCCCTTCGACAATATTTCCATGGCATCTAAACCTGATTAAAGAAAAAAAAATATTACGCTGATAGAGAATAGGTGGCCATAAAAAGAAACGAAGTGTCAAAATTCACGAAACAATTATTAGAAAACGGAGTGTGGGAACAATGAAAGAAAATGTATCTAATTGGGGAAACTTCAGCCAAAGGCAAATAGCCAAACAAAAAGAATCCTATTTAACCATTTAGTATTAAATCTTGATAAAAAAAAGATACAAAATCAAAGTTATGTGAGACAAAAGTGTCATCCATTCATAGTGTATTGTACCATATAATCGTAATTCATATATGTCCAATGGAAATGTAATTTATCAAATAAAAAACCCATTTTGTTATCTCTCGAACTGAATCAATACGTAATCCCAGCCTGATATGGAGAAAATACAAAACTAAGTACCGTATTAGATTATTATAATCTGAGTGTGATGGAACCTTCGAGTAATCCCTAATGAATTTTAACTAAATCTGATGGATATCACTCGTATCTCTTATACTATCTCGTCTATTGTAAAATGAAACGCTCACAACTACAGTAGGTTTAATGGAATACAATAATATTCATTGTCTATCGGCAGACACATAGATACCAGAATAATTTATGTCCCCAAAGAGAAAGAGAAATACTACCTTTATAAATAAAGTCACGTAAAACTCTTAAGCAACACATGTCTCCAAATCTGAGTATATCACACTCTATGTAGTAAAAACGTTACCCAATTTGATAGAGACGTTACATAACCTAACCTGAATTTGGGACGTAACCTTAGGAGGAAGTAGAAGGGTTAGCGGTGTGGGATCCCGGATGGATCTCATTAATCCGTTATCCAAAATACGACCCCCTTCGATGGGGGGGGGGGGGGGGGGTTAGGGGGAGGAAAGGTCTGGTGCAAAATACATTATTCAAAGGTGACTTCCGTAAATGAACAGGCGAAAAGCTTTGCATAATCAGACGAAAGGACCTCGCATATATGAATGTTTAATGAAGGTAGAATATTCTTTTCCTTCTACTTTATTTATGCCTAAAGAGAATTCATTAATAGGTTCCTTTTTCTTAATTCATAAACCTAAAACTCTGGAACAATTTAACGTGAAATGTAAGACATTTGACTTTCAAACGAAACGGAAATGATATTCAATGATATTTTAAATGTTTCTCTAACGAATTTCTTTGACAAATGAAAGTTAACATTGAACGTTTCTTCACTTGAAGTTCTACGGATGTTTTAGTAGAAATGTTTTCTCATTAAACAAAGGTTTCTTGTCAGCAACTCATATAACAATAAAACTATAATATTTCTAATATATTTTCATTTTGAAAACATTTTCATAATAGAAGTTGAAGTTTTCTTCCTCTTTCAAATAGTAGTAAAAAAGTTAAGACTCATGCTCTTAAAACAATAGCGTACTTTACTACTAAAACAATCTCAAAATCGTTGCTGCGTTATGACACAAGTTCGTCCAATTAGAAAAAAAATACATATAAATAACAGTCATAAAACCGTTGCTTATATTCCGAGAAAAGAATTTGTACGTTATTAATAAAGCAGTGACATAATCCTTTGATGTTCTCGCAAAGCTGCGTTGGTTTTTTTCATGTGTTTGCACTCAAGATAAAAATATTTTCAGTAATTCATTCACATGCAAAATGTGTAATATTTCTGAGATGAAGTTCTGAGTTAGCCTGCGAGGTTAAATGGCACTTAACTTAGGAAGGATTATATAAAACAAAAAATACTGACACCAATTATTACATATTTTCTCATTTATGATTTTATTTCCGACAAACTGATGAAGAGCAAAGCCTTTTGACACGGATAACGATAACAACAACAAAAATATCATCAACAACAACAACAATAAAAAAAAAAATAATAATAATAATAATAATAATAATAGATAAATAAATAAAAAATTATGACCCTTTTCTCGTGTCGTACATTTTGATATAACCATCAAAAACTTTACGCATAACTAAGACTACTTTCTTGGTCATAAACAGTTTAAATCTTTAGTTTAGTTTATCTATATATATATATATATATATATATATATATATATATATATATATATAATCAATATATAATACAAAAACAATAGGTTTAATTTATCCTTATAAATTCCTCATAGAATTATTAATGAAATATCTACTGGGGCAAAGAACAGGAAGCATATACACATCAATAAGAGAGATGAATCTCTTACAACAGAAGATGATGGAACACAACGTTGGATGGAACACTTTAGTGAGGTCATGAATAGGAGATATGAAGGCAACAATTTGATTGATATACCTGAAGCTGAAGAGGACCTTGATGCGCCCATAAATGAATTCAGTGGGTTTGAAGCCGTAGCCATCATTGAAAAACTAAAGAGATGGAAAGCCCTGGATACGATGGAATAACTTCTGAGATGATATTGGCCGAAAATGAAGTGACCCCCAAAATACTTACAATGATTATTTTGTAGAATGTGACGTGAAGAGGCAAAACCTGATGAAGGGGAGCTAGGAGTGTTGGTGAAAATTGCAAAAGAAGGAGACCTGACTGATTGCAATAATTACAGAGGCTTAACACTTACGTCAGTTGTCCTGAAAACAAATAGTATGCTCATTCTAAAAAGACTAGAGAGAAAGACTGATGAAAAGCTGAGAATTTGCACTGACCTCACCAAATTTTCATTTTAAGACATGTGGTACTGCAATGTGTAGAATATAGAAATCCACTTTTGACGGCATTAGTGGACTATGAAAAAAACCTTTGATAGTGGACACTGGCCAATTTTGTGGAGAGGCCTGAGTTATTATTTTCCTCTTAAACACGTAAATTTGATTAAGTCTCTTCATGAGCATAGCAAATGCAAAGTTAATGTTAGTGAATTTCCATTGAACAGTGGAATACTCCAAGAAAATGTGTTGTCACCTATGTTGTTTATTCACCTCATAGATTTTGTAAAGCATAGAACACTTGGGGATGCTGGAGAAAGATTGGATGGATTGGTAACAGGATATTAGCTGACCTAGAGTATGCTGATGACGTTGGCTTTGCCCTTATTAGCAGAAGACCGCAGGACGTGCAGAGCTTGCTTACCAGAATGTAAGAAATATCACATGAAGTTGGGCTTAAGATAAACAGAAAAAAGACCAAGATGATTAAAACGGAATATGCAATGATATGAAATATCATTAGAAGGAGAAAGGATTAATTAGGTGGAATCATTTAAATATTTAGGAACTATGATCTCTAACACGGGTCTTTAGAATTGGAGTTTAATAAAAGATTCAAAAAAGCAAATAAAAAAAGGCTAGATTGGGTAAAATTTGGGAATCAAATCGCCTGATATTACATATAAAAATTAGACTATATATCAGTTTATAGAGGTCGGTGTTACTGTATAGACATGAGTGGTGGTATGACAATGAAACAATATCCAACAGATTTTGTAGATTTGAGAACAAAGCCCTCAAAAGAATATAGGGAGTTGAATGGTAGAATATAATTAGAAACAAAACTATAAGAGAGATTACTCGAGTGCCATATGGGGATAAGATCATGGTGAGGGATAGATGGAGATGGTTTGGGCATGCTCCTCGCACCCCGAAGAGAGATTAATTCACCAAACTTTCAACTGGGCTCCACAAGGCACTAGATGAGTTGGAAGGCCCAGTCCTAAATGGCTGAGGACTATGAAGCGTGAAGTAGATGATGAGCGGAGAAGTACTGATTTGAAAGCTCTAGATAGAGACGACTGGAGAAATCGAACCAAGGCCCTTTGTTTCAATAGGCGTAAGAGGAGATCATGATGATGATGATGATGATTATGATCCTCAAAGCAATAGTATATGATTTTTTTCTTGTTGTTTTCAAGACATGAAAATAACAAAAAGTTCTTACAAAATATGAACACAACAGAAACATTTTTAAAAATATTAAGACCTCGGAAAAGGGCAATAATTAACAAAGAATAAAATATAAAAAATCAAGCCGATATCAACAAGAATAACAATTATAATAATAATAATCTGAAAATAGGTTTCTGACACGTGTATAGCCCGGAGTGTTCTCCGGATAGCAATAAGATAATTGGATCTGTTTCCAAGGGGTTTAAGGTGGGTCTGGTTAAATTCAAATCATCAAATGGATTCCAAGTCACCTTCAATCTAATTACACATAGAATGAAGGATATTTAATCGGATGACAGGAAATTACTTTTCGTCTTTTTTTTTTTTATTCTTTCTGAAGGAGACAAATAAATTGATCTAGCGTGACCCACGAACCGAGAAGACGGGAGAAGCTGGTTCCATGTTAGAGTGTGGTTTTGTGACGAATGAGCGATAGACCAACCTCTTGAAGGTCGCAAGATCAAAAGATTAAGGAAAATGGAATCAAGCCTTTTTATTATTATTATTATTATTATTATTATTATTGCTATTATCATTATCATTATTGTTATTATTATTAGCTAAGCTACAACCCTAGTTAGAAAAGCAAGATGCTATATGAACAAGGGCTCCAACAAGGAAAAATAGCCCAGTGAGGAAAGGAAATAATGAAATAAATAAACGATATGAGAAATAATTAACAATAATAAAACATTTTAAAAACAATAACATCAAAACAGATATTTCATATATAAACTATAAAAGGAGACTCATGTCAGCCTGTTCAAGATAAAAAACATTTGCTGCAATTTGAACTTTTGAAGCTCTACCGATTCAACTACCTGATTAGGAAGACCATCCCTCAACTTGGTCACAACTGGAATAAAACTTCAAGTACCCGTCTAGGAGAAAGGCCAACTATAAGAAGAAATTTTATAAGCCTGGCAGCAAAAGAAAATTATTTCCTTATTCCACCTCATAACCGAAGATTACCTTCCACAGTAAATGAATTCTTTACATGCTGGGGTAAACTATCGATTTAGAAACACATCTTCCCTAGTTCCAGTCCATACAACTATTTTCCTCGTTCTCTCTTCTGGGATTTTAATCAAGTCCCCTTTCCATTTAGCCGTTTGAAGGGCCATTTTCAAATCATCTTCTCTTGCTCCGACTCTCCCGTGAAGCCTCGCCTGGGGAAGCCATTAATGGAGAAGTGGGAATGGCCTACATCCCACCAAATAGCTTCAGGCACTCGGCTGGTGGTGGAAGACGTCAGCCAAGAAAGAGAAAAAAAAGACAAAAGGCTGATGCTAAGCCTCTTATCTTAAGTTTGGTACTTAATGATTATCATCCGAGAGAGAGAGAGAGAGAGAGAGAGAGAGAGAGAGAGAGAGAGAGAGAGAGAGAGAGAGAGAGAGAGAGCAAATGGTGTTATAATCATATAAAGGGGAAATTACTTTCATCTTAATGTTCTTCCTAATGTGTTTTTTTTTTTTTGATCGACTTTTGCTCGTCAAGTAAACTCGAGTTAATAGTCATCCTACAGTTATTACGATGATTGAAATATATAATTTTTCATCCTTTCATATATCGTTCTATGACTATTATAAAAGAAATTGCTAATAATGATATGTCTTATAAAATTCATACATATTATCAAACGGAGATTACATACAATATGTATATATACATATATATATATATATATATATATATATATATATATATATATATATATATATATATATATATACATATACTGCATCTGTGTGCGTGTGTGTTTGTACATGTTTTCTCCTCTACTCATTTGAATATATGAACCGTTTCTCAGAATTTGTTCTGAGAATCAAAGAGAAAAAGAACGACCTTCAAACCGGGCTATTCCGCGAATAATGTATGTCTCCTCCCTTCTCGTTAGGATCTTTTTTCCTTGAGCTTAGTCCTTCAGGCAGTGAACCATCGACGAGAACTTAATGACAGGCGATAGGAAACGCCCATTCTCTTCAGGGAAAACCTTTCATTCAGCCCTTTGAATGAGATCAGGGTTTGAAAAGTCTTTAGCACATATATTATTGGAAAAATACTAAATAATACATAAGGGGAAATCACGCATCCATTTCAAAGAGAACTACAAAGTACTCTGAGATTGCAGACCTCCGTCACGGACGCTTATTTCTCAAAAATAGCTTGCCTTTCCCATTATCAATTTAGACCTTAGGCGTCTTTGATGTCTGTGACAGCCATGTGCGAACTTGGGATTAATGGTATGGTTAACTCAGGCGACCTTTTGACCTTTTGACGTTTGACCCGGGGCTCTCAAAATTGAATCACTTCCACGTCTTAACATATGGATTAATCTCTGAAAGTCTCACTACTCTGTGAGTAAAAGTGTGGCCAGGAAGTTTTTCCCCAAACAAACATACAAAGGGATAAACATAAAATCAGGGTAAAAAACATAACCTCCAATCAACTTCGTTGGCGGAGATAATTACAGCTATAACAAAGTCTTGCGAGCTTCATCATTAATTCCATTCATAGTGTGAAGACAGCGCTAGTTGCGCCTGCTTTTGAATTCGATCCTTAAAAAATTACAAGCAATCCTTTCGATTTAGATTTAGATTCGGAGAGAGCTCCTTTCAAATACCCGATGGAGTTAAAGGTTTGTATTCCAATTCCTTTAATATTTAAGGAAAGGTGGAAGAAGTATTAGATTAGGAGATGTTAAAGATACTCTAATTGGAAGAAATAATTTGAACGTACTTTTAATATTCTTATTTACATGTGCGTTATTAGCATCGCGTGAGCTAAAGACGAGAGGTTAGAGAGGAAGGAAGATAACAATTGTGAATAGATAGGACTATTTGATGAAGGTCATTACTAAAGATAAACAAAAGGTTTAACGTACAAGTGCATACCTGGGAACACCTCTCAAAGTGGGGTAAGGTGAAACTTTTGCCAGAAAATGGTCTTGGAATAAGTTAATCACAAGTACAATCTTGTACTGCACTACTGGGTATTACCAGAGCCATGGTTTTCCACTGCCTTAGGATAGAGTTTTCTACCAGTTTCCTTATTTCCTTTGCTAGTTTCCCTGTTGAAGCCCTTGGCCATATAGCATCCTGATTTTCCAACTTGGGTTGTAGCTTAGCTAATAATAATAATAATAATCATAATGATAATAATAATAATAATAATAATAATAATAATAATAATAATAATAATAATAATAATAATTAAAAAAGCACTCAGAACGGACGGCCGCACGGCAGCTTATTTCTCGAAACCAGCATGTCTTTCCCAGAATCAATTAATCCTTTCCAATTCTTTACATTTCAGTTTAAAATCCCTGAAAGTTTCATTACTTTACGGTGATATGAATTTAACCTTTTGCTTAACCTTGTCCTTGACCTTGGACTCGACCTTGACGTACGACCTTAATATATATTGATTGGCGTGGAATTTTTATACACTGAAATAAGAACTAAGTTTGAAGTCTCTGACAACGATGTCCAAACAAGGTTGATTACGTGAATTGGACATTTTGCTTGAACGTGACCTTGACCTTTGACCTTGACCTTCCAAAGTTTCATAATTTCTAGCTTTTCTATAACAGTTAATCCCTACAAGTTTCATTACTCTACGATTAAAATTGTGGTCAGGAAGCTGTTCACAAACACACACTCAAATACACAAACGGGGTAAAACATAACCTCATTCCAACTTCGTGGGCGAAGGTAATAATAATAATAATAATAATAATAATAATAATAATAATAATAATAATAATAATAATAATAATAATAATACACCTGAACAACATACAAGATTCTAAAAAAAAAAAAATATTTCCCTTCAAACTTTGTGAGATTAAATTTATAGACCTCGGGCCTGTGAGGCCATTCGGTACCCACGTACAACAGGGGAAACGCTACAATTGCAAAAAGAATAGTTAAGGAAGGATGGACAGCAAGATAAAAGAAAGGAAGCAAAGATAGAGGTAAAGTAGAAGGATTTAAAGCAGGTACAGATAGGGTCGAAGGAATGCTGCAAAGACCGTTAAGTAATGCCTACAGTGCACCGCATACGCGATATAAAATTCCTAAGGGAATATGACAAGATATGAAGTGATAGGGATTAGGGGTTGTGGTGGCTTATTGGATATGTCCCTGCCCAGCGATCGCCAGACTGGGGTTCGAGTCCCACTCAAGCTCGATAGTTTCTTGTAGTGTCTGCTACCTCATCATCCATGTCAGCTAAAGATGGTGGTTTGGGGGAGCCTGTAGGTCTACCTGGTGAGTCATCAGGAACCGTTGCCTGGCCCTTTCTGGACCTAGCTTGGTTGGAGAGGGGGTTTGGTTACTGATCATATGGACATATGCTCAATCGCTAGGGCCTTGTCCTACTAGCTAGGGCCTTGTCCTACTAGCTAGGGCATTGTCACTGTTCCTTGTCTCTGCCATTCATGAGCGGCCTTTAAACCTTTTGAAGATGATTCCTACTGATGACTAGAGAGAAAGCATTGAAACTTCAAATATTACAGATGACAAAAGAAATAAGTTCATGAGACTTTGCCAATAGTTAGAGAATTTCTAAAAATATAATTTCTTGGGGGGATTCTGTCTTCGTCCGTATTTTGGAACAGGCTGTGCAAGAGTTTGATCCAGATAAAATCGATAAATATCCAAGTTTAAAATCAAAGTGGAAAAAAGTCTGCTAATTACCATGGAAATTTATTCTCGAACTCCTTCAAGGACCAGGAGACGCAATGACTAAGATTAAAATAACATATTTTTAATAATATAAAAAATATCAATAATAATAATCATACAAAGAATAATATGGCCAATTTTACTAAGTCTGAAGTCATATATTAAGAGAAAGGGCAATCAATTATGAATCTACAACGAAAAAATATAGAACTTAATTCGATTTGATGAAAAGGACAAGCCTGGCTAATTAATCACCTGCGAACATCCTTCACGTTAATTTATTTCAGTTTCCAGAATAAAATTTCTATTTACGAAATAAAACATATATCTTTCTAACAACTCCTGCGCTACAACACTTATGGAATTCATTTAAAAATATTTCAGTTGCATAACACATCGAGGTAACATTAAATTCAAGAAACATTTAAAGGCAACAGCCACTAAAAGATATTCTGCAAGTTTTTAATACTTTGAAAGAATTAGATAAGAAAAAGAAAAATATAAGAAATCTGTTTCTGGCTAACAGAACATTTTGGTGCTCTCGAATACGGGTCTCAGAATAAACATTTCTGATTTACATTATATTTTAAACTGGGAAACCAGGATATATTTTTCTTTTACTAACATTCTAAGTTTTGGAGAAATATTCCCTGGAATTTGAGGAATTACTCTTTGGTTTGGGAATTTTCCTCCTCTAATTAGGGAAATTACCTCTGGGAAGAGAATTTTTAAAGGAAATTTCTATATTCTAAAGGAAAGAACCTGCATATTAAAGGAGAATTGCATTTATTACTAAAATATTACGCATATCTATAAATTATGTAAATAAAACTCAACATTGATGTGATTATGAAAGGGATTTAATTAATCTGTGGTTATTAAAGTGATCATTGTCTTTTCCTCAGGAGCCATCAATGTTAGGGAGACTGTACCCATCGTCTAATAACTCGTTCACATACCGTGGATGAGATGATAGTGTTATCATTGACTGGAGTCATATTTGAACTAGGATTCATAAAGTGAAAGTGTGAAAATCCAACTGAGCTACAACTCTCTCTCTCTCTCTCTCTCTCTCTCTCTCTCTCTCTCTCTTTATATTTATATATATATATATATATATATATATATATACACACATATATAATATATACATACATAAAGCCAAGCAATGGCTGCCGATAACCCAGTCCCCCCTCCCCTTAGTTCACAAGGTTAGTGATACTGCAGGCACTACAAGAAACTATCAAGCTAGAGCAGGACTAATACTCCAGTCCAGCAATCGTCAGGATTTAGGAGCATCGACACACATGCAAAAAATACTTGCAAGCTGACACCTGTGAATCAAGTTTATCAAAGGTCTCCTTTACTAGCTCAGACAAGGGGAGCTCAGTATAAGCTATCCATAGAAGCCTTTCTGCCCTTGATAGGGGTTCTAGAGATTTCACCAAGGCAATTTGTCCTCCTTAAAGAAAGAGCCTAAAGGTATGAAGATTTTCCCTCCTTCTCTTTGGATTCTGTACAGTCTGGCCCGTAACCTGTGGTGGTCTCCCGACAGAGTTAGGGGAGTCTTCACTCCTGGAGAAGCTACTTTTCTTTTGGGATGTAAAATACTGCCTCTCGTTATCACTCTCATGTACCATACTCGGCCAGTACTCAGGGGGTTTGTGCTAGACAAACGTTTATTGGTAATCAGTCTGTCCTTTGCTAGAGGAGCTCTCCTGCTTAGTGGAGAATGAGGGGAAGCAGGGTCGTCCGCCACCTACCTTCGGGAAAATCTGGACGAATTGGTCCATCTTTTAGGTATCATTTTGAAGTCTTTGCTCTATACCTCTTCCTGGGTCCCTTTAAAAAGGGTGAGCAAGGATCTCGTGTTGCAACACAGTGACCAGCATCTTCAGGAGACTCTGCATTCCAGAGAAGTCTTCAAGCACAAGAATTTTTAATAGCCCGCTCAGAGTTGTCTAAGGATCGATTACAGACAAACTTTATCGGGGACACCCTATAGTTATCCGTAAAAGAGATGCACCTCAAAGGCCTTAAACGTTCGTTACCGAAAGTTTGCAGTCCAGGATGAAACTTACGATTTTCTGTGAAGATCCTGGTGGCCACGGGTCTTTGGATGTAGGTCAATGGGGATAATTTTCAGCTATAAAGACCAAAAATCCTGAGTCCTTTGCAGATCTGGCAACGGACAGGATTTATGGACAAGCAATGCTACTAAAAAGTCTCGACCAAGAGAATGAACCCGTTTAGAGGGGAGCGTACCCTCTTCCAAAGTAATCTCTCTGCACTTGATTGAGTTAACATGAGCTTGCAACTGTCTTTAGAGTTCATCCTATATCCAACCGGAATACCGGGGGGCGAGAGCACATCTAGAGAGATATGGCAAGCGCTTCCAAGGAGCTTGCCTATCATCAAAGCCTTGGCGCACCCTTCATAGCCGCCTAAATCACAATCACTCAGGGGTCAACAGAGTATTTCTCAAAATGCGCACCAACGTTACGTGTGTTAGTATGGGTACGTGTCATAGTTGCACATGTTGATGGCAAGCTCCTATGCTCATCAAAGTTGTTTCAGTGCGCTAGTATTGTACGCAGAAGAGCTCTCCATCACTGACTGTGGTGGAGGCTAAATCAAGGGATCACAAGCACTCGTTTGCTCACTTAAGTGTTCTGGCGAGGTCTCTTTAAGAAGGGAGAGCTCATTCCTCTTTCCACTGAGCTCTCTGGGTAACCCTCAGGAGGTTGGGAAAGAGCAGCATATTCCAAGGACAGAATGTCAACATGCAATTTGGAAGCCAGTTCAAGGTCAACATCAAGTGCAGGATTAACCCAGGTATGGGAAAACAGGGTAAAACCAACTGCTCTGGAGGGGTTTCCTGCAATACCAGGGATGAACAGAGGAGTTGCACAACATCATCTACTGGAACATCTGGAAGAAACAGCTTCTCCCAAGAGAAAAGCCCCTCTATTATATTAGACAAAACAGAAGAGTTTCCCAAATTCAAGATTCGCAAAGCTGTTAATTTGTCACCTCTCTTCCCCTGACTTGCCTTCCGAAGAACCAGACCAGGATGGGCCAGCAGGCAGTGCTAGGGAGGGAGGGGTTAGGCCTTGCCGACTTCCTTGACCACGAGGACGAGTTCAAGGGGGAAGAGTTTCACTTCACCTTCTCCTGCCATACACATACCAATGGGAGGGTGACCACTCATACGCTCCTTACAAGGGACAGTAGACGGCAAACGTGCCCTCTTGCATGAAGTGCACAACGAATGAAAATGAAAATTTTTCCTAATCATAAACATACAGCATTTTGCCACCACCCCTGGGCAGAACCACATGTTCACAGAAGCACTCCCATGGGCACCTGGAAAGTATAAGTTTTAGGAAGCCATGTTTCTCGGATGCCGATAATGGCCCGGTCACACCGTCTGAACGTTGTTGGAGCGTTCCTTGAACGGTAGGGAGGTGGATCAAATACTCGTCACCGCTCACAAAATGGGCGTTGGTGGAGCGGGGGTGAACTTGGCCGGGGCGGAAAATTTTCCCCTTCTCACCGCTCGCAATATTTTGTGCAGCTCAAAACTTTCGGAGCGGTAGGAGGGCCCCTCGAGAAACATCAGCGGTGGCTGAGCGTATACGCCGTTGCTTTCACGGGGGCCAACTTAAGTTTTTACGGAGGTGAACGGTTACGAAAGATGATAAATTTTTTCACCGCTCTAGGGACGCTCCAGCAACGTTCGGGCAGTGTGACCGGGCCTTAACCCACGTCTGTGTTAGTAACTATTTAGCGGATTGGCAGAAGGGGCGTGGCTTCAACCAACTCAACGACTACCTACCTCAATAATCACACATCGTTATAAGTTTTTAACTGCCGAGTTCTAGCGGTAACTGAATCAATTCTCATATTAAAAAACGAAAGTTTGTTTTCGTCTAAGAACGATGAAGAACAAATAAAACCCTCTCTACATCCCTTACACAATATTTCCATGGCATCTGGACCTGATTAAAGAAAAAAATATCATGCTGATCGAGAATAGTTGGCCATAAAAAGAAACTTAGTGTCAAAATTCACAAAACAATTATTAGAAAATGGAGTATGAGAACAATGAAAGAAAATGTATGTAATTGGGGAAACCTCAGCAAAAGGCAAACAGCCAAACATAAAGAATCCTGGTTAACCATTTTAGTGTCAAATCTTGATAAAAAAAAGATACAAAATCAAAGTTATGTGAGACAAAAGTGTCATCCATTCATAGTGTATTGTACTATATAATCGTAATTCCTATATGTCCAATGCAAATGTAACTTATCAAATAAAAAACCCATTTTGATAACTCCCGAACTGGATCAATACGTAATCCCTGCCAGATATGGAGAAAATGCAAACGAAGTACCGTATTGAATTATTTTAATCTGAGTGTGATGGAACCTTCGAGTAATCTGTTGAATTTCAACTAAATCTGATGGATATCACTCGTATCTCTTATACTATCTCGTCTATTGTAAAATGAAACGCTTATAACTATGTTTAATGGAATACAATGATGATCATTGTCTATCGGCAGACACACGGATACCAGAATAATTTCTATCCCCCAAAAGAAAAAGAGAAATACTACCTTTATAAACGAAGTCACTAAAAACTCTTAAGCAACACATGTCTCCAAACCTGAGTATATCACACTCTATGTAATAAAAACTTTACCCAATTTGATAGAGATGTTACATAACCTAACCTGAATTTGGGACGTAACCTTAGGAGGAAGTAGATGGGTTAGCGGTGCGGGATCCCAGATGGATCTCATTAATCCTTTATCCAAAATACGACCCCCTTCGATGGGGGAGGGGGGGGGGGGGGGTAGGGGGAGGAAAGGTCTGGTGCAAAATACATTATTCAAAGGTGACTTCCGTAAATGAAGAGGCGAAAAGCTTTGCATAATCAGACGAAAGGACCTCGCATATATGAATGTTTAATGAGGGTAGAATATTCTTTTCCTTCTACTTTATTTATGCCTAAAGAGAATTCATTAATAGGTTCCTTTTTTCTTAATTCATAAACGTAAAACTCTGGAACAGTTTAACACGAAATGTAAGACATTTGACTTTCAAACGAAACGGAAATGATATTCGATGATATTTTAGACGTTTCGCCAACGAATTTCTTTGACTGATAAAAGTTAACTGAAACGTTTCATCACTTGAAGTTCTACGGATGTTTTAGTAGAAATGTTTTCTCATTAAACAAAAGTTTCTTTTCAGCAACTAATATAACAATAAAACTCCATATTATTTCTAACATATTTTCATTTTGAACAAATTTTCATAATGAAAGTTGAAGCTTTCTTCCTCTTTCAAATAGTAGTACAAAAGTTAAGACTAATGCTCTTAAAACAATAGTGTAGTTTACTACTAAAACAATCTCAAAATCTTTGCTGTATTATGAAACAAGTTCGTCCAACAAGAAAAAAATATCTTAATAACAGTCATAAAATCGTTGCTTATATTCCGAGAAAAGAATATGTACGTTATCAATAAAGCATTGCCATAATCCTTTGATGTTCTCGCAAAGCTGCGTTGGTTTTTTTCATGTGTTTGCACTCAAGATAAAAATATTTTCAGTAATTCATTCACATGCAAAATGTGTAATATTTCTGAGATGAAGTTCTGAGTTAGCCTGCGAGGTTAAATGGCACTTAACTTAGGAAGGATTATATAAAACAAAACATATTGACACCAATTATTACATATTTTCTCATTTATGATTTTATTTCTGACAACCTGATGAAGAGCAAAGCCTTTTGACACGGATAACAACAACAACAACAACAACAACAACAACAACAACAACAACAACAACAACAACAATAATAATAATAATAATCGATAAATAAATAAAAAATTATGATCCTTTTCTCGTTTCGTACATTTTGATATAACCATCAAATCTTTACGCTTACCTAGAACAACTTTCTTGGTCGTAAACAGTTTAAATCTTAAGTTTAGTTTCTTTATAAATAAAAAAATAAAGATCTAATACACAAACAATAGGTTTAATGTATCCTTAAAAATTCCTCATATAATTATTAATGAAATATCTACTGGAGCAAAGAAGAGGAAGAATATACACATCAATAAGAGAGATGAATCTCTTACAACAAAAGATGATGGAAGACAACGTTGGATGGAACACTTAGTGAGGTCATGAATAGGAGATATGAAGGCAACAATTTGATTGATCTACTGTAAGAGAACCTCGATGTGCCCATAAATGAATTCAGTGGGTTTGAAGTCGAAGCCATCATTAAGAAACTAAAGAGATGGAAAGCCCTGGATACGATGGAATAACTTCTGAGATGATTTTGGCCGAAAATGAAGTGACCCCCAAAATACTTACAAAGATTATTTTGTAGAATGTGACGTGAAGAAGCAAATATTATGAAGGGGAGCTAGGAGTGTGGGTGAAAATGGCAAAAGAAGGAGACCTGACTGATTGCAGTAATTACAGAGGCATAACACTTACGTCAGTTGTCATGAAAACAAATAGTATGCTCCTTCTAAAAAGACTAGACAGGAAGACTGATGAAAAGCTGAGAGACGAACAAGAAGGATTTAGAAAAGCTGAGAATTTGCACTGACCTCACCAAATTTTCATTTTAAGACATGTGGTACAGCAATGTGAAGAATATAAAAATCCACTTTTGACGGCATTAGTGAACTATGAAAAAAATCTTTGATAGTGGGCACTGGCCAATTTTTTGAAGAGGCCTGCGTTATTATGTTCCTCTTAAAATTGTAAATTTCATTAAGTCTGTTCATGAGCAGAACAAACGCAAAGTTAATGGTAGTGGAGTCCTATCAAATGAATTTCCATTGAACAGTGGAATACTCCAAGGAAATGTGTTGTCACGACGTATGTTGTTTATCCACCTCATAGATTCTGTAAAGCATAGAACACTTGGGGATGCTGGAGAAGGATTAGATGGATTGGTAACAGGATATTAGCTGACCTAGAGTATGCTGATGACGTTGTCCTTATTAGCAGAACACCACAGGACATGCAGAGCTTGCTTACAAGAATTCATGAAATATCACATGAAATAGGGGTTTAGTTAAACAGAAAAAAGACCGAGATGATTAGAACGGAATATGCAATGAAGATGAAATATCAATAGAAGGAGAAATGATTAATTAGGTGGAATCATTTAAATATTTAGGAACTATGATCTCTAATACGGGTTTTTAGAATTGGAGTTTAATAAAAGATTCAAAAAACCAAATAACAAAAGGCTAGGTTAGGTATAATTTGGGAATCAAATCGCCTGGTATTACATATAAAAATCAGGCTATATATCAATTTATTGAGGTCAGTGTTATTGTATAGACATGAGTCGTGGTATGACAATGAAACAATATCCAACAGATTTTGTAGATTTGAGAACAATGCCCTTAAAAGAATATTGGGAGTTAAATGGCAGAACATAATTAGAAACAAAACTATAAGAGAGATTACTCGAATGCCATATGGGGATAAGATCATGGTGAGGGGTAGATGGAGATGGTTTGGGCATGCTCTTCGCACCCCTTCAGAGAGATTAATTCACCAAGGCACTAGATGAGCTGGAAGGCCCAGTCCTAAATGGCTGAGGACTATGAAGCGTGAAGTAGGGGATGATGAGCGGAGAAGATAGAGACGACTGGAGAAATCGAACCGAGGCCCTTTGTGTCAATAGGCGTAGGAGGAGATGATGATGATGATGATGATGATGATGATGATGATGATGATAATCCTCAAAACAACAGTAAATGATTTCTTTTCTTGTTATTTTCAAGACATGAAAATAACAAAAAGTTATTACAAAATATGAAAACAACAGAAACATTTTTAAAATATTAAGTCCTCGGAAAAGGGCAATAATTAACAAAGAATAAAATATAAAAAATCAAGCCGATATCAACAAGAACAATTATAATAATAATACTCTGAAAATAGGTTTCTGACACGTGTATAGCCCGGAGTGTTCTCCGGATAGCAATAAGATAATTGGATCTGTTTCCAAGGGGTTTAAGGTGGGTCTGGTTAAATTCAAATCATCAAATGGATTCCAAGTCGCCTTCAGTTTAATTACACATAGAATGAAGGATATTTAATCGGATGACAGGAAATTACTTTTCCTCTTTTTTTTATTCTTTCTTAAGGAGACAAATAAATTGACCTAGCGTGGCCCAGAAACCGAGAAGACGGGAGAAGCTGGTTCCATGTTAGAGTGTGGTTTTGTGACGAATGAGCGATAGACCAACCTCTTGAAGATTGCAAGATCAAAAGATTATGGAAAAATGGAATCAAGCCTTTTTATTATTATTATTATTATTATTATTGTTGTTGTTGTTGTTGTTATTATTATTAGCTAAACTACAATCCTAGTTGGAAAAGCAAGATACTATAAGAACAAGAGATCCAACAGGGAAAAATAGCCCAGTGAGGAAAAGAAATAAGGAAATGAATATATATGAGAAATAATTAACAATAATAAAACATTTTAAAAACAATAACATCAAAACAGATATTTCATATATAAACTATAAAAGGAGACTCATGTCAGCCTGTTCAAGATAAAAAACATTTGCTGCAATTTGAACTTTTGAAGCTCTACCGATTCAACTACCTGATTAGGAAGACCATCCCTCAACTTGGTCACAACTGGAATAAAACTTCAAGTACCCGTCTAGGAAAAAGGTCGACTATAAGAAGAACTTTTACAATCCTGGCAGCAAAAGACAATAATTTCCTTATTCCACCTCATAACCGAAGATTACCTTCCACAGTAAATGAATTTCTTACATGCTGGGGTAAACTATCGATTTGGAAACACATCTTCCCTAGTTCCAGTCCATAAAACTATTTTCCTCGTTCCCTCTTCTGGGATTTCAATCAAGTCCCCTTTCCATTTAGCCGTTTGAAGGGCCATTTTCAAATCATCTTCTCTTGCTCCGACTCTCCCGTGAAGCCTCGCCTGGGGAAGCCATTAATGGAGAAGTGGGAATGGCCTACATCCCACCAAATAGCTTCAGGCACTCGGCTGGTGGTGGAAGACGTCAGCCAAGAAAGAGAAAATAAAGACAAGAGGCTGATGCTAAGCCTCTTATCTTAAGTTTGGTACTTAATGATTATCATGAGAGAGAGAGAGAGAGAGAGAGAGAGAGAGAGAGAGAGAGATAGAGAGAGAGAGAGAGAGAGAGAGAGAGAGAGAGCAAATGGTGTTATAATCATATAAAGGGGAAATTACTTTCATCTTAATGTTCTTCCTAATGTGTTTTTTATGATCGACTTTTGTTCGTCAAGTAAACTCAAGTTAATAGTCATCCTACCATTATTATGATGATTGAAATAAATAATTTTTCATCCTTTAATATATTGTTCTATGACTACTATAAAAGAAATTGCTAATAATGATATGTCTTATAAAATTCATACACACTATCAAACGGAGATTACATACTATATATATATATATATATATATATATATATATATATATATATATATATATATATATATATACTGTATGTGTGTGCGTGTGTGTGTGTTTGTACATGTATTCTCCTCTACTCATTTGAATATATGAACCGTTTCTCAGAATTTCTTCTGAACATCAAAGAGAAAAAGAACGACCTTCAAACCGGGCTATTCCGCGAATAATGTATGTCTCCCCCCCCCCCCCCCAACCCCCCCCCCCCCCCCCCCCTTCTCGTCAGCATCTTTTCTCCTTGGGCTTAGTCCTTCAGGCAGTGAACCATCGACCGAGAATTTAATAACAGGCGATAGGAAACGCCCCTTCTCTTCAGGGAAGACCTTTCATTCAACCCTATGAATGAGACCGGGTTTTTGAAAAGTCTTTAGCGCATATATTATTGGAAAAATACTAAATAATACATAAGAGGAAATCACGCAACTATTTTAAAGAGAACTACAAAGTACTCTGAGATTGCAAACCTCCGCCACGGCAGCTTATTTCTCAAAACCATCTTGCCTTTCCCAGAATCAATTTAGACCGTAGGCGTCATTGATGTCTGTGTGACAACCATGTGCAGACTTGGGGTTAAAGTTATGGTTAATTCAGGCGACCTTTTGATGGACCTTTACCTTGGCGTTTGACCTGGGGCTCTCAAAATTGAATCACTTCGTCTTAACATATCGATTAATCTCTGAAAGTTTCCTACTATAAGTAAAATTGTGGCCAGGACGTTTTTCACAAACAAACAGACAGACAAAGGAACAAACATAAAATCAGGGGCAAAAACATAACCTCCTACCAACGTCGTTGGCGAATATAATTACAGCTATAACTAACAGTCTCGCAAGCTTCATCATTAAAAATGCTCAAATTGGAAGAAATAATTTGAACGCACTTTTAATATTCTTATTTACATGTGCGTTATTAGCATCGCGTGAGCTGAAAACGAGAGTTTAGAGAGGAAGATAACAATTGTAAATAGATAGGACTATCGAATATCTGATGAAGGTCATTACTAAAGATAAACAAAAGGTTTAACGCACAAGTGAATACCTGGGAACACCTCTCAAAATGGGGTAAGGTGAAATTTTTGCCGGAAAATGGTCTTGGAATAAGTTAATCACAAGTAAAACCTTGTTCTGCTCTACTGGGTAGTGCCACATCATCAGTACCACTGTCTTCCACTGCCTTAGGTTATAGTTTTCTATCTGTTTCCTTATTTACTTTGCTATTTTCCCTGTTGGAGCCCTTGGCCATGTAGCATCCTGCTTTTCCAACTAGGGTTGTAGCTTAGCTAATAATAATAATAATGATAATAATAATAACAATAATAATAATAACAACAATAATAATAAAAATAATAATAAAAATAATAATAATAATAATAATTAGAAAAGCACTCTGAGAGTGAAGACCTCCGCACGGCGGCTTATTTCTCGAAACCAGCATGTCTTTCCCAGAATTAATTAATCCTTTCCGACTCTTTATATTTCAGTTTTAAATTCCTGCAAGTTTCATTACTTTACGATGAAAATTGTGCCGCATGGTTGATGATCAGAATTTGACCTTTTGCTTAACCTTGACCTTGACTTTGGACTTCACCTTGACGTACGACCTTCATATGTATTAATTGGCGTGAAATTTCTATACACTGAAATATGAACTACGTTTGAAGTCTCTGTGACAACGATGTCCAAACTTATGGTTGATTACGTGAATTGGACATTTTCCTTGACCGTGACCTTGACCTTTGACCTTGACGTTCCAAAACTGAATCATTTCCAGCTTTTTATATAACAGTTAATCCCTACAAGTTTCATTACTCTACGATTAAAATTGTGGCCCGGAAGCTGTTCACAAACACACACACACACACACACACACACACAAACAAGGGGTAAAACATAACCTCCTTCTAACTTCGTTGGCGGAGGTAATAATAATAATAATAATAAAAATAATAATAATAATAATGATAATAATAATAATACACCTGAACAACATACAAGATTCTAAAAAAAAAAAAAAAATTATTTCCCTTCAAAGTTCGTGAGATTAGAAGTATAGACCTCGGGCCTGTGAGGCCATTCGGTATCCACGTACAACTGGGGAAACGCTACAATTGCGATAAGAATAGTTAAAGAAGGATGGACGGCAAGATAAAAGATAAGAAGCAAAGATAGAGGTAAAGTAGAAGGATTTAAAGCAGGTACAGATAGGGTCGAAGGAATGCTGCAAAGACCGTTAAGTAATGCCTACAGTGCACCGCATACGCGAGATAGAATTCCTGAGGGAATATGACAAGATATGAAGTGATTGGGATTAGGGGTTGTGGTGGCTTATTGGGAACGTCCCTGCCCAGTGATCGCCAGACTGGGGTTCGAGTCCACTCAAGCTCGATAGTTTCTTTCAGTGTCTGCTACCTCACCATCCTTGTGAGCTAAAGATGGGGGTTTGGGGAGCCTGTATAGGTCTACCTGGTGAGTCATCAGGAGCCATTGCCTGGCCCTTCTGGTCTAGCTTGGGTAGAGAGAGGTTTTGGTCGCTGATCATATGGATATATGCTCAATCCTATGGGGCCTTGTCCTACTAGCTATGGCATTGTCGCTGTTCCTTGTCTCTGCCATTCATGAGCGGCATTTAAACCTTTTAAAGATGATTCCTCATTTACAGCATCCACACTGATGACTAGAGACAAAGCATTGAAACTTCAAATATTACAGATGACAAAAGAAATAAGTTCATGAGACTTTGCCAATAGTTAGAGAATTTCTAAAAGTATAATTTCTTGGGGGGACTCTGTCTTCGTCCGTATTTTGGAACAGGCTGTGCAAGAGTTTGATCCAGATAAAATCGATAAATATCCGAGTTTAAAATCAAAGTGGAAAAAAGTCTGCTAATTACCATGGAAATTTATTCTCGAACTCCTTCAGGGACCAGGAGACGCAACGACTAAGCTTAAAATAACTATTTTTAATAATATAAAAAACATCAATCATAATAATCATACAAAGAATAATATGGCCAATTTTACAAAATCTGAAGTCATATATTAAGAGAAAGGGCTATCAATTATGAATCTACAACGAAAAAATATGGAACTTAGTTCTATTTGATGAAAAGGACAAGACTGGCTAATTAATCACCTGCGAACATCCTTCATTTTAATTTATTTCAGTTTCCAGAATAAAATTTCTGTTTACGATATAAAACATATATCTTTTTCACAACTCCTGCGCTGCAACACTTATGGAATTAATTTAAAAATATTTAAGTTGCATGTAACATTAAATTCAAGAAACATTTCAAGGCAACAGCCACTAAAAGATATTCTGCAAGTTTTTAATACTTTGAAAGAATTAGATAAGAAAATGAAAAATATAAGAAATCTGTTTCTGGCTAACGGGCTCTCGAATACGGGTCTCGGAATAAACATTTCTGATTTACATTATTTTAAACGGGAAACCAGGATATATTTTTCTTTTACTAACATTCCAAGTTTTGGAGAAATATTCCCTGGAATTTGAGGAATTACTCTTTGGTTTGGGAATTTTCCTCCTCTAATTAGGGAAATTACCTCTGGGAAGAGAATTTTTAAAGGAAATTTCTATATTGTAAAGGAAAGAACCTGCATATTAAAGCAAGAATTGCATTTATTTATACGCATATCTATAAATTATGTAAATAAAACTCAACATTGATGTGATTATGAAAGGGATTTAATTAATCTGTGGTTATGAAAGTGATCATTGTCTTTTCCTCAGGAGCCATCAATGTTAGGGAGACTGTACCCATCGTCTAATAACTCGTTCACATACCGTGGATGAGATGATAGTGTTATGATTGACTGGAGTCATATTTGAACTAGGATTCATAAAGTGAAAGTGTGAAAATCCAACTGAGCTACAACTCTCTCTCTCTCTCTCTCTCTCTCTCTCTCTCTCTCTCTCTCTCTCTCTCTCTCTCTCTCTCTCTCTCTCTCTCTCTCTCTCTCTCTATATATATATATCATATATATATATATATATATATATATATATATATATATATATATATATATATATATACATATATAATATATACATACATAAAGCCAAGCAATGGCTGCCGATGACCCAGCTCCCCCCACCCTTAGTTCACAAGGTTAGTGATACTGCAGACACTACAAGAAACTATCAAGCTAGAGCAGGACTAATACTCCAGTCCAGCAATCGTCAGGATTTAGGAGCATCGACACCATGCAAAAAATACTTGCGAGCTGACACCTGTGAATCAAGTTTATCAAAGGTCTCCTTTACTAGCTCAGACAAGGGGAGCTCGGTATAAGCTATCCATAGAAGCCTTTCTGCCCTTGATAGGGGTTCTAGAGATTTCACCAAGGCAATTTGTCCTCCTTAAAGAAAGAGCCTAAAGGTATGAAGATTTTCCCTCCTCCTCTTTGGATTCTGTACAGTCTGGCCCGTAACCTGTGGTGGTCTCCCGACAGAGTTAGGGGAGTCTTCACTCCTGGAGAAGCTACTTTTCTTTTGGGATGTAAAATATTGCCTCTCGTTATCACTCTCATGTACCATACTCGGCCAGTACTGAGAGGGTATCTAATCTGTGCTAGACAAACGTTTATTGGTAATCAGTCTGTCCTTTGCTAGAGGAGCTCTCCTGCTTAGTGGAGAATGAGGGGAAGCAGGGTCGTCCGCCACCTACCTTCAGGAAAATCTGGACGAATTGGTCCATCTTTTAAGTATCATTTTGAAGTCTTTGCTCTATACCTCTTCCTGGCTCCCTTTAAAAAGGGTGAGCAAGGATCCCGTGTTGCAACAGAGTGACCAGCATCTTCAGGAGACTCTGCATTCCAGAGAAGTCTTCAAGCACAAGAATTTTTAATAGCCCACTCAGAGTTGTCTAAGGATCGATTACAGACAAACTTTATCGGGGACAGCCTATAGTTATCCGTAAAAGAGATGCACCTCAAAGGCCTTAAACGTTCGTTACCGAAAGTTTGCAGTCAAGGATGAAACTTAGGATTTTCTGTGAAGATCCTGGTGGCCGCGGGTCTTTGGAAGTAGGTCAATCGGGATAATTTTCAGCTATAAAGACCGAAAATCCTGAGTCCTTTGCAGATCTGGCAACGGATAGGATTTATGGACAAGCAATTCTTCTAAAAAGTCTCGACCAAGAGAATGAACCCGTTTAGAGGGGAGCGTAACCTCTTCCACAGTAATCTCTCTGCACTTGATTGAGTTAACATTCTACATTGAGGGACACATAGGATTAATGAGCTTGCAACTGTCTAGAGTTCATCCTATATCCAACTGGAATACCTGGGGGCGAGAGCAATTCTAGAGAGCTAAGGCAAGCGCTTCCAAGGAGCTTGCCTATCATCAAAGCCTTGGCGCACCCTTCATAGCCGCCTGAAATCACAATCAGTCGGGGGTCAACAGAGTATTTCTCAAAATGCACACCAACGTTACGTGTGTTAGTATGGGTACGCGTCATAGTTGCACATGTTGATGGCAAGCTCCTATGCTCATCAAAGTTGTTTCAGTGCGCTAGTATTGTACGCAGGAGAGCTCTCCATCACTGACTGTGGTGGAGGCTAAATCAAGAGATTACAAGCGCTCGTTTGCTCACTTAAGTTAAGTGTTCTGGCGAGGTCTCTTTAAGAAGGGAGAGCTCATTCCTCTTTCCACTGAGCTCTCTGGGCAACCCTCAGGAGGTTGGGAAAGAGCAGCATATTCCAAGGACAGAATGTCAACATGCAACTTGGAAGCCAGTTCATGGTCAACATCAAGTGCAGGATTAACCCAGGTATGGGAAAACAGGGTAAAACCAACTTCTCTGGAGGGGTTTCCTGCAATACCAGGGATGAACAGAGGTGTTGCACAACATCATCTACTAGAACATCTGGAAGAAACAGCTTCTCCCAAGAGAAAACCCCCTCTATTATATTAGACAAAACAGAAGAGTTTCCCAAATTCAAGATTCGCCAAGCTGTTAATTTGTCACCTCTCTTCCCCTGACTTGCCTTCCGAAGAACCAGACCAGGACGGGCCAGCAGGCAGTGCTAGGGAGGGAAGGGTTAGGCCTTGCCGACTTCTTTGACCACGAAGACGAGTTCAAGGGGAAGAGTTTCACTTCACCTTCTCCTGCCATACACTTACCACTGGGAGGGTGACCACTCATACGCTCCTTACAGGGGACAGTAGACGGCAAACGTGTCCTCTTGCATGAAGTGCACAACGAATGAAAATGAAAATTTTTCCTAATCATAAACATACAGCATTTTGCCACCACCCCTGGGCAGAACCACACGTTCACAGAAGCACTCCCATGGGCACCTGGAAAGTATAAGTTTTAGGAAGCCATGTTTCTCGGATGCCGGTAAAGGCCCGGTCACACCGTCCGAACGTTGTTGGAGCGTTCCTTGAACGGTAGGGAGGTGGATCAAATACTCGTCACTGGTCACAAAATGACCGTTGGTGGAGCGGGGGTGAACGTTGCCATGCGGAAAATTTTCCCCTTCTCACCGCTCGCAATATTTTGTGCAGCTCAAAACTTTCCGAGCGGTAGGAGGGCCCCTCGAGAAACATCAGCAGTGGCTGAGCGTATACGGCGTTGCTTTAACAGGGGCCAACTTAAGTTTTTACGGTGGTGAATGGTTACGAAAGATGATGAATATTTTTCACCGCTCCAAGGACGCTCCAGCAACGTTCGGGCAGTGTGACCGGGCCTTAACACACGTCTGTGTTAGTAACTATTTAGCGGATTGGCAGAAGGAGCGTGGCTTCAACCAACTCAACGACTACCTACCTTTATAATCACACATCGTTATAAGTTTTTAACTGCCGAGTTCTAACGGCACCTGAATCAATTCTCATATTAAAGAACGAAAGTTTGTTTTCGCCAGAGAACGATGAAGAATAAATAAAACCCTCTCTACATCCCTTCGACAATATTTCCATGGCATCTGAACCTGATTAAAGAAAAAAATATCATGCTGATCGAGAATAGTTGGCCATAAAAAGAAACGTAGTGTCAAAATTCACAAAACAATTATTAGAAAACGGAGTATGGGAACAATGAAAGAAAACGTATGTAATTGGGGAAACTTCAGCAAAAGGCAAACAGCCAAACATAAAGAATCCTGGTTAACCATTTTAGTATCATATCTTGATAAAAACAGATACAAAATCAAAGTTATGTGAGACAAAAATGTCATCCATTCATAGTGTATTATACCATATAATCGTAATTCCTATATGTCCAATGCAAATGTAATTTATCAAATAAAAAACATATTTAGATATCTCTCAAACTGAATCAATCGCTAACCCCTGCCCGATATGGAGAAAATGCAAACTAAGTACCGTCTTGTATTATTTTAATCTATGTGATAGAATCTTCGAGTAATCCCTGTTGAATTTTAACTAAATCTAATGGATATCACTCGTATCTCTTATACTATCTCGTCTATTGTAAAATGAAACGCTTATAACTATGTTAATGGAATACAATGATAATAATTGTCTATCGGCAGACACATGAATACCTTAATAATTTCTATCCCCAAAGAGAAAGAGAAATACTACCTTTATAAATAAGGTCACGTAAAACTCTTAAGCAACACACGTCTCCAAATCTAAGAATATCACACTCTCTGTAAAAAAATCGTTACCCAATTTGATCGAGACGTTACAAAACCTAACCTGAATTTGGGACGGAACCTTAGGAGGAAGTAGATGGGTTAGCGGGGCGGGATCCCGGATGGATATCATTAATCCGTTATCCAAAATACGACCCCCTTCGATGGGGGGGGGGGGGGGGTAGGGGGAGGAAAGGTCTGGTGCAAAATACATTATTCAAAGGTGACTTCCGTAAATGAACAAGCGAAAAGCTTTGCATAATCAGACGAAAGGACCTCGTATATATGAATGTTTAATGAAGGTAGAGTATTCTTTCCCTTCTACTTTATTTGTGCCTAAAGAGAATTCATTAATAGGTTCCTTTTATATAATTCATAAACCTAAAACTCTGGAAAAGTTTAACATGAAATGTAAGACATTTGACTTTCAAACGAAACGGAAATGATATTCGATGATATTCTAGACGTTTCGCCAACGAATTTCTTTGACAAATAAAAGTTAACATTAAAGGTTTCATCATTTGAAGTTCTACAGATGTTTTATTAGAAAGGTTTTCTCATCAAACAGAGGTTTCTTTTCAGCAACTCATATAACAATAAAACTCCATAATATTTCTAATATATTTTCATAATGGAACTTGAAGCTTTCTTCCTCTTTCAAATAGTAGTAAAAAAGTTAAAACTAATGCTCTTAAAACAATAGCGTAGTTTACTACTTAAACAATCTCAAAAACTTTGCTGCGTTATGACACAAGTTCGTCCAACTAATAAAGTATATAAATAACCGTCATAAAATCTTTGCTTATATTCCGAGAAAAGAATTTGTACGATATTATAAAAAGCATTGCCATAATCCTTTGATGTTCTCGCAAAGCTGCGTTTTTTTTTTGTTTTTTTTTTTCATATTTGCACTCAAGATAAAAATATTTTCAGTAACTTATTCACATGCAAAATGTGTAATATTTCTGAGATGAAGTTCAGAGTTAGCCTGCCAGGTTAAATGGCACTTAACTTAGGAATGATTATATAAAACAAAAAATATTGGCACCAATTATTACATATTTTCTCATTTATGTTTTTATTTCCGACAAACTGATGAAAAGCAAAGCCTTTTGACACGGATAACAACAACAACAACAACAACAACAACAACAATAATAATAATAATAATAATAATAATAGATAAATAAATAAAAAATTATGACCATTTCTCGTGTCGTACAATTTGATATAACCATCAAAAACTTTACGCTTAACTAAGACTACTTTCTTGGTCGTAGACAGTTTAAATCTTTAGTTTAGTTTTTTTATATGTAAAAAAAATCAAGATATAATGCACAAACAATAGGTTTAATTTATCCTTATAAATACCTCATCGAATTATTAATGAAATATCTACTGGGGCAAAGAAGAGGAAGAATATACACATCAATAAGAGAGATGAACCTCTTACAACAGAAGATGATGAAAGACAACGTTGGATGGAACACTTTAGTGAGGTCATGAATAAGAGATATGAAGGCAACAATTTGATTAATATACCTGAAGCTGAAGAGGACCTTGATGCGCCCATAAATGAATTCAGTGGGTTTGAAGTCGAAGCCATCATTAAAAAACTAATGAGATGGAAAGCCCTGGATACGATGGAATAACTTCTGAGATGATATTGGCCGAAAATGAAGTGACCCCCAAAATACTAACAAAGATTATTTTGTAGAATGTGACGTGAAGAAGCAAATCTGATGAAGGGGAACTAGGAGAGTTGGTGAAAATGGCAAAAGAAGGAGACCTGACTGATTCAATAATTACAGAGGCATAACACTTACGTCAGTTGTCATGAAAACAAATAGTATGCTCATTCTAAAAAGACTAGAGAGAAACAGATGAAAAGCTGAGAAACGAACAAGAAGGATTTAGAAAAGGTAAAATTTGTCCTAACCTCACCAAATTTTCATTTTAAGACATGTGGTACTGCAATGTGTAGAATATAGAAATCCACTTTTGACGGCATTAGTGGACTATGAAATAAACCTTTGATAGTGGGCACTGGCCAATTTTATGGAGAGGCCTGCGTTATGTTCCTCTTAAAAATGTAAATTTGATTAAGTCTGTTCATGAGCAGAGCAAATGCAAAGTTAATGTTAGTGGAGTCCTATCAAATGAATTTTCATTGAACAGTGGAATACTCCAAGGAGATGTGTTGTCACCTAAGTTGTTTATCCACCTCATAGATTTTGTAAAGTATAGAACACCTGGGGATGTTGGAGAAAGATTGGATGGATTGGTAACAGGATATTAGCTGACCTAGAGTATGCTGATGACGTTGCTCTTATTAGCAGAACACCACAGGACGTGCAGAGCTTGCTTACCAGAATGCATGAAATATCACATGAAGTTGGGCTTAAGATACAAGACCGAGATGATTAGAACGGAATATGCAATGAAGATGAAATATTAGAAGGAGAAAGGATTAATTAGGTGGAATCATTTAAATATTTAGGAACTATGATCTCTAATACGGGTCTTTAGAATTGGAGTTTAATAAAAGATTCAAAAAAGCAAATAAAAAAGGCTAGGTTAGGTAAAATTCGGGGATCAGATCGCCTGATATTACATATAAAAATCAGGTTATATATCAGTTTATTGAGCTCGGTGTTACTGTATAGACATCAGTCGTGGTATGACAATGAAACAATATCCAACAGATTATGTAGATTTGAGAACAAAGCCCTCAAAAGAATATTGGGAGTTAAATGGCAGAACATAATTAGAAACAAAACTATAAGAGAGATCACTCGAGTGTCATATGGGGATAATATCATGGTGAGGGGTAGATGGAGATGGTTTGGGTATGCTCTTCGCACCCCTCCAAAAAGATTAATTCACCAAACTTTCAACTGGGCTCCACAAGGCACTAGATGAGTTGGAAGGCCTAGTCCTAAATGGCTGAGGACTATGAAGCATGAAGTAGGAGATGATGAATGGAGAAGTCCTGATTTAAAAGCTCTAGATAGAGACGACTGGAGAAATCGAACCGAAGCCCTTTGCGACAAGAGGCGTAGGAGAAGATCATGATGATGATGATGATCCTCAAAACAATAGTATATGATTTTTTTCTTGTTGTTTTCAAGACATGAAAATAACAAAAAGTTATTACAAAATATGAAAACAACAGAAACATTTTTAAAAAAATTAAGACCTCGGAAAGGGGCAATAATTAACAAAGAATAAAATATAATAAATCAAGCCGACATCAACAAGAATAACAATTATAATAATAATAATGTGAAAATAGGTTTCTGACACGTGTATAGCCCGGAGTATTCTCCAGAGAGCAATAAGATAATTGGATCTGTTTCCAAGGGGTTTAAGGTGGGTCTGGTTAAATTCAAATCCTCAAATGGATTCCAAGTCACCCTCAATTTAATTACACATAGAATGAAGGATATTTAATCGGATGACAGGAAATAACTTTTCGTCTTTTTTTTTTTATTCTTTCTTAAGGAGACAAATAAATTAACCTAATGTGACCCACGAACCGAGAAGACGGAAGAAGCTGGTTCCATGCTAAAGAGTGTGGTTTTGTGCCGAATGAGTGATAGACCAACCTCTTGAAGGTCGCAAGATCAAAAGATTAAGGAAAATGGTATCAAGAATTGATTCGCAGGCTTTTTATTATTATTATTATTATTATTATTATTATTATTATTATTATTATTATTATTATTATTATTAGCTAAGCTACAACCCTAGTTGGAAAAGCCAGATGCTATAAGCTCAAGGGCTCCAACAAGGAAAAATTGCCCATTGAGGAAAGGAACTTAGGAAATAAATAAACGATATGAGAAATAATTAACAATTAATAAAACAATCTAAAAACAGAAACAACAAAACAGATACTTCATATAGAAACTATAAAAAGATTTATGTCAGCCTGTTCAACATAAAAACATTTGCTTCAAGTTTGAACTTTTGAAGTTCTACCGATTCAACTACCTGATTAGGAAGATCATTCCTCAACTTGGTCACAGCTGGAATAAAACTTAAAGTACCCGTCTAGGAGAAAGGCCAACGATAAAAAGAAATTTTATAGGCCAGGCAGCAAAAGAAAATTATTTCCTTATTCCACCTCATAACCTAAGATTACCTTCCACAGTAAATTAATTTTTTACATGCTGGGGTAAACTATCGATTTAGAAACACATCTTCCCTAGTTCCAGTCCATCCAACTATTTTCCTCGTTCTCTCTTCTGGGATTTTAATCAAGTCCCCTTTCCATTTAGCCGTTTGAAGGGCCATTTTCAAATCATCTTCTCTTGCTCCGACTCTCCCGTGAAGCCTCGCCTGGGAAAGCCATTAATGGAGAAGTGGGAATGGCCTACATCCCACCAAATAGCTTCAGGCACTCGGCTGGTGGTGGAAGACGTCAGCCAAGAGAGAGAAAATAAAGACAAAAGGCTGATGCTAAGCCTCTTATCTTAAGTTTGGTACTTAATGATTATCATCAGAGAGAGAGAGAGAGAGAGAGAGAGAGAGAGAGAGAGAGAGAGAGCAAATGGTGTTATAATCATATAAAGGGGAAATTACTTTCATCTTAATGTTCTTCCTAATGTGTTTTTTTATGATCGACTTTTGCTCGTCAAGTAAACTCGAGTTAATAGTCATCCTAAAGTTATTATGATGATTGAAATAAAAACATTTTCATGCTTTCATATATTGTTCTAGGACTATTATAAAAGAAATTTCTAATAATAACATGTCTTATAAAATTCATACACATTATCAAACGGAAATTACATACAATATATATATATATATATATATATATATATATATATATATATATATATATATATATATATATATATATATATATATACTGTTCGTGTGTGTGTGTTTGTACATGTTTTCTCCTCTACTCATTTGAATATATGAACCGTTTCTCAGAATTTCTTCTGAATATCAAAGAGAAAAAGAACAACCTTCAAACCCAGCTATTCCGCGAATAATGTATGTCCCCAACCCCCTTCTCGTCAGCATCTTTTCTCCTTGGGCTTAGTCCTTCAGGCAGTGAACCATCGACCGAGAATTTAATGACAGGCGATAGGAAACGCCCATTCTCTTCAGGGAAGACCTTTCATTCAACCCTTTGAATGAGACCGGGGTTTTGAAAAGTCTTTAGCCCATATATTATTGGAACAATGCTAAAGGATACATAAGGGGAAATCACGCATCCATTTCAAAGACAACTCACAAAGTACTCTGCGATTGCAGACCTCCGCCACGGCAGCTTATTTTTCAAAACCAGCTTGCCTTTCCCAGAATCAATTTAGACCGTAGGCGTCTTTGGTGTCTATGTGACAACCATGTGCGAACTTGGGGTTAATGTTATGGTTATTTCAGGCGACCTTTTGATCGACCTTTACCTTGACGTTTGACCTGGGGCTCTCATCGCGTGAGCTAAAGACGAGACTTTAGAGAGGAAGAAAGATAACAATTGTGAATAGATAGGACTATCGAATATCTGATGAAGGTCATTACTAAAGATAAACAAAAGGTTTAACGTACAAGTGCATCCCTGGGAACACCTCTCAAAATGGGGTAAGGTGAAACTTTGCCGGAAAATGGTCTTGGAATAAGTTAATCTCAACTCCCAAGTAAAACCTTGTTCTGCTCTACCGGGTAGTCCCAGAGCATCAGTACCATGGTCTTCCACTGTCTTAGGTTAGAGTTTTCTATCTGTTTCCTTATTTCTTTTGCTATTTTCCCTGTTGGAGCCCTTGGCCATATAGCATCCTGCTTTTCCAACTAGGGCTGTAGCTTAGCTAATAATAATAATAATAACAATAATAATAATAATAATTGGAAAACCACTCTGAGAGTGAAGACCTCCGCACGGCACCTTATTTCTCGAAACATGCATTCCTTTCCCAGAATTAATTAATTCTTTCCAACTCTTTATATTTCAGTTTAAAATCTCAGCAAGTTTCATTACTTTACGATGAAAATTGTGCCGTATGGATAATGATCGGAATTTGACCTTTTGCTTAACCTTGTCCATGACCTTGGACTCGAACTTGACGTATGACCTTAATATGTATTAATTGGCGTGGAACTTTTATACACTGAAATATGAACTAAGTTTAAAGTCTCTGTGACAACGAAGTCCAAACATGGTTGATTACGTGAATTGGACATTTTGCCTGACCATGACCTTGAACTTTGACATTGACCTTCCAAAATTTCATCATTTCCAGCTTTTTTTATAACAGTTAATCCTTACAAGTTTCATTACTCTACGATTAAAATTATGGCCAGGAAGCTGTTCACAAACACACACACACCCAAACACATAAACGGGGTAAAACAGAACCTCCTTCCAACTTCGTGGGCGGAGATGGTAATAATAATAATAATAATAATAATAATAATAATAATAATAATAATAATAATAATAATAATAATAATACACCTGAACAACTTACAAAATTCCAAAATAAATTATTTCCCTTCAAAATTCCTGAGATTAGGTTCATTAGAGCTCGGGCCTGTGAGGCCATTCGGTACCCACGTACAACTGGGGAAACGCTACAATTGCGATAAGAATAGTTAAAGAAGGATGGACGGCAAGATAAAAGAAAAGAAGCAAAGATAGAGGTAAAGTAGAAGGATTTAAAGCAGGTACAGATAGGGTCGAAGGAATGCTGCAAAGACCGTTAAGTAATGCCTACAGTGCACCGCATACGCGAGATAGAATTCCTAAGGGAATATGACAAGATATGAAGTGATTGGGATTAGGGGTTGTGGTGGCTTATTGGAAACATCCCTGCCCAGTGATCGCCAGACTGGGGTTCGAGTCCTACTCAAGCTCGATATTTTCTTTTAGTGTCTGCTACCTCACCATCCTTGTGAGCTAAAGATGGGGGATTGGGGGATCCTATAGGTCTACCTGGTGAGTCATCTGGAGCCATTGCCTTGGCCCTTCCTAGTCTTAGCTTGGGTAGAGAGAGGTTTTGGTCGCTGATCATATGGATATATGCTCAATTCCTATGGGGCCTTGTCTTACTAGCTATGGTATTGTCGCTGTTCCTTGTCTCTGCCATTCATGAGCGGCATTTAAACCTTTTAAAGATGATTCCTCATTTACAGCATCCACACTGATGACTGGAGACAAAGCATTGAAACTTCAAATATTACAGATGACAAAAGAAATAAGTTCATGAGACTTTGCCAATAGTTAGAGAATTTATAAAAGTATAATTTCTTGGGGGGACTCTTGTCTTCGTCCGTATTTTGGAACAGGCTGTGCAAGAGTTTGATGCAGATAAAATCGATAAATATCCAAGTTTAAAATTGAAGTGGGAAAAAGTCTGCTAATTACCATGGAAATTTATTCTCGAACTCCTTCAGGGACCAGGAGACGCAAACACTAAGATTAAAATAACCTATTTTTAATCATATAAATAACATTAATCATAATAATAATACAAATAATCATAAGGCCAATTTTACTACATCTGAAGTTATACTTTAAGAGAATGGGTTATCAATTACGAATCTACGACGAACAAATATAGACCTTAGTTCGATTTGATGAAAAGGACAAGCCCGGTTAATTAATCACCTGCGAACATGTCTTGATGGTAATTTATTTCAGCTTCCAGGAGAGAATTTCTATTTACGAAATAAAACATATATCTTTTCCAAAACTTCTCCGCTGCAAAACTTTCTGTTGGTAAAGTGGAGTTTCTTTTGGAAAAGCAACAGAGGACTCTCTGTTGAATAATCAATGCAAGACCTTCTGTTGGTAAAGCAGCCCAGGTCTTTCTGTTGGAAAATTAGTGCAGGACCTTCTGTTAGGAAAGCAGCGCCGGACATTCTGTTGAAAAATAGGGACTTGTTCTGTTGGCAAAGCAGCTCAAGGTCTTTCTGTTGGAAAAGCAGAAATTGACTTTCTGTTGAAAAAGCAGTGCAAAACTTTCAGTTGGCAAAGCAACACAGGTCTTTTTCTTGGAGAAACTGCAGGACTTTCTGAGGAAAAGCTGTGAAAGCTCTTCTGTTGGCAAATCAGCACAGGTTGCAAAAGTAGCACAGGAATTTCTGCTGGAAAAGCAGCACAGCGGACTTTTGGTTGGAAAAGCAGTGCAGGACTTTCTGTTGGAAAGCAGTGCAAAACTTTCAGTTGGCAAAGCAACACAGCTCTTTTTCTTGGAGAAACTGCAGGACTTTCTGAGGAAAAGCTGTGAAAGCTCTTCTGTTGGCAAATCAGCACAGGTTGCAAAAGTAGCACAAGAATTTCTGCTGGAAAAGCAGCACAGCGAACTTTTGTTTAGAAAAGCAGTGCAGGACTTTCTGTTGGAAAAGCAGTGCAATACATTCTGTTGCTAAAGAACCAATTGTCTTTTTGTTGGAAAAGTAGCGCAGAACTTCCTGTTGGAAAGGCAGCACAGGTCTTTCTGTTGGTCAAGTGGCGCAAGTTTCTTTTGGAAAAGCAATGCAGGACTTTCTGTTGGAAAATCAGTGCAAGACCTTCTGCTGCCAATGCTGCAAAGGTTTTTCTATTGGAAAAATAGTGCAGAAGCTTCTGTTGCAAAAACAGTGCTGGAGTTTCTGTTGGAAAAGCACTCTAAAACCCCTCTTTAGGCAAACCAGCACACTTCTTTCTATTAGAAAAGCAGTGCAGGAGTTTCTCTTGGAAAAGTAGTGCAAGACTTTCTGTTGGAAACGCAGCGGGGGATTTTCTGTTGGAAAAGCAGTGCAAGACCTTCTGCCGACAAAGCAGTGCAAGTCTATCAGTTGGAAAAGCAGTGCAGGAGTTTATGTTGGAAAGGCAGTGCAAGATCTGTTAGCAAAGCAGTGCAGGTCTTTCTATTGAAAAAGCAGTAAAGGAGTTTCTTGGAAAAGCAGTGCAAGTCCTTCACTTGGCAAAGAAGCACAGGTCTTTCTGTTGAAAAGTAGTGCAGGTGTTTCTGTTGGAAAACCAGTGCACGATATTCAGTTGGAAAAGCAACACAGGTCCTTCTGTTGAGAAAGCTGTGCAGGAGTTTCTGTTGGAAAAGCAGTGGAAGACCTGTTGGCAAAGCAGTGCAGGTCTTTCTGTTGGAAAAGCAGTGCAGAAATTTCTGTTGGAAAATCAATTCAAGAGCTTCTGTTGGCAAAGCAGCCCAGGTCTTTCTGTTGGAAAAACAGTGCAGGAGTTTATGTTGGAAAAGCAGTGCAATACCTGTTGGCAAAGAAGCACAGGTCTTCATGTTGAAAAGCAGTGTAGGTGTTTCTGTTGAAAAACCAGTGCACGACCTTCTGTTGGCAAAGCTGCACAGGTCCTTCAGTTGGAAAAATAGTGTGGGAGTTTCTGTTGGAAAAGCAGTGCAAGACCTTCTGTCAGCAAAGCAATACAGGTCTTTCTGTTGAAAAAGCAGTGCAGGAATTTCTGTTGGTTAAACAGTGCAAGATCTTCAGTTGGCAAAGCAGCACAGGTCTTTTTGTTAAAAAATCAGTGTAGGAGTTTCTGTTGCAAAAGCAGTGCAGGAGTTTCTGTTGGAAAAGCAGTGCAAGATTTTCTGTTAGCAGAGCAGCACAGGTCTTTCAGTTGGAAAACCTGGCGGTGCCTTTGAAAACCATTATGATGCAAGAATTTTGGTATTGGATGTCTCCAAATAGTCTCCTATGCCTTCCGAATGTCAAAAAATATGGCTACTGTGATTTGCTTTCATTCAACTGCTCTACGTAAATAATTTTCCAAGTGAGAAAGCGAGTCCAAAGTAGATCGTTTTGATTGAGAGGCAAATTGTGAGGATGAAAAAATGTTACGATTTAAACACCAATTTAGTCTTTAATTTACCATCCTTTTTTAGTAATTTGTGAATACAGGTGGCCAGTGAAATCGGCCTATAATTGTTTTGGTGACAGGGAGCTTTTCCTGGTTTAGCTATTGGTATTACTATTGCATGTTTCCATGCCTTTGGAAATAGATGTTTGATTCAAAGGTGATTATAAAATTTAAATAAATTGGCTTTTGCCAAAGAGCCTGGATTTTTCATCATATCAAAAACTATATTATCTTTGCCAGGGACCAACGCACTACGATTTGATATTGCAAATTCCAGTTCTTCTGTAAATTTTCTAATAAATATCTTCCATCATATGAAAATTCAACATTTGTTCCTTCTCTTCTTTTAATACATCGAAAGTAAAGATTCATACTATAAATACTGATTATGCTTTCAATATTTCTCCCAATAATAATTGAAATGTCCTGTGAATCACGAATTGGTGACCCAATATTCACTAATGCATGTCTTGCAGGTCTACTATAAGAACCATTAATTTTCCTGAATTTCTACCCCACCTTTTCCATGGGATATCTTCTGCTATACTAGACACATATTTTTGCCATGATATTATTCTGCCTTGTATTGCAGATATATTACTGAAATGAGGCTTTAATACATTAATATCTATTGCTATATCATCATACAGTTTATTAATTGTATTTCAAAAAGTAAGAGGACCAGTACTCATATTTTTAAATTTTCTGTTTAAAGTTTCTAGTTTTCTACCAACTGCGTACTTTTCCTTTATTAGTTGGGCCATTGTTTCCGACCACCAAGGGACCAGGTGTTTTAGTGGTTGGGCACCAGTCTAGAGGCATAGATTTGTCAGCAGCTGCTTTTGTGATAAAGTCCGCATAGAATTCATTTGTTTCACCATGATCTTATGAATAATTGAATGGAGGGACTTGACTTGCATGAAATTTTATATTTTCAGTTTGGCTAAACATTCGTCATTAATTGCTTTTCTTTTATTTTGGAGGAGTTGTACTTTCCAATCCACATATTTCAAATCGGTTCCATACATTAATCGGGGCTTTTTGTTTGGTTAGATAATTATGTGCATTATTACCTTCTGCTCTTTCTGTTAACCTATTAGATGGCTTCTAGTAATGCTAATAGTTGGGGAGTTAGATTTCACACTGTAAAGACTTCCTATTTGCAACTGGAATTTTCCGGATGGTTGGATTTTGGAGGACTGAAGTCGAGATGGGTGGACAGTTCTTGAGTTATTTATTGAACCCACTGTTCTGGATACCACTCTGGTATAAGTTGAACTATTACCTAACAGCTTTTTTCTAGCTGAACCAAAGATGATACGTTCATATTTGGCAATTACAATTATGGCTTCTTGCAAATTGTATTTAGCCCAGTGCCTCGATGTTGGAGTATGAGCTCCCTCACAATGAAAACAAAACTTGTCTGCTTTATATTCTGTAGGAACACCATGGAACCGAGTTGAAACATCTTTTCTCGTTGGTCCATTTCATATCAACATTTCAAACTCATTCACTTGTAATATTGCATAAGGCGTGGCAAAAAATTACTTGACAGAAATGTTCAAGTTTCCTATTTTGATAGAGTTAGGCTGATAAGGTGTTAACAAATTAATAAGATAGCATTATTACTCCCATTGAGCTTTTTAACTTTAAAAACTGTAGTAGGGCACCTCTTCAGTATATCATCATCTGAGAACTCATAGAGATCACTACAATATATATTCCCTTTGTATGGATAAATGTATGGTGAGGAAAGACACTCTGGATAACATTTGATGGAGAAGATTTTAAATTATTCAATAGTACTGAATGAGTTTCATTGTCAGCTTTCACTAGCACATCATGACCATAGCGTTTCGAATCTCCTTGTGAAATACAACCTACTTAATTTTCCAGGCATTCATATCCCTTGATATTATTATTACTCCTTTCCTTGTATGCGCCCTGTACCAAATTAGTTCAGGTTTGACCTTAGGAGACATTTCCTGTACTTCAAACAAGGTAGAGCACTTTGAGATACATACATATTCTAAATCCACAATATTTTGAGTGCTGTGCAATTTTCCAGGACAAGAAAATTAAAAAATCTGCCATTTTTTACTTTGGAAAAAGCATACTTGGCATTGGTTGCATCAATATACGTTATGTATTCATCAATATCTTTCATCTCCTGATATTTTTCTTTTTTTTTCTTTCTATATCTCCAAAAGTTTTGAAGAGATTGAATAAGTCTTCATCATAATCTATATTACGAACAATGCAATACTCTCAAATTTTCTTTTATACTTCAGATATTTTGCTCCTCAGGCATCCCGGGAAGAAAAATCAAGGGTTCCAGAGCATAAGCACTGAAAGAATCAATATTGAGGGAGAGGTCCTCTTTAGTTCCTAGGTCGTCAAAATATTCTTTTACTTGGAGCAGCCCGAAACGTCAACAGTGCCGAGAAGGAGTCAACATATCCAGGGGATGGGACGACATTGTTCGAAAGGTCCATATCTAAGGGTTGAGTTTTATTTGTTGATTGTTGTTGGTTAGTTGGTTAGGTTAACTGCCTGAGACGATTAACAAAGTATCATATGTTGGATAAAAAATTTACATTCTCCATCATCGGCACAGTGGGAGTATTATACTCATATGGTTCACTCCACACCCTACAAGTGGGATAGCACTAAACCCGATATAGAGGCACCGGTGTAAGTTAAATCCGCCTGTCAGTACCGAGACCAATAAACATGAAATTGACCTCCCCGCATCTGTAATGATGGACTTCAAGCCAGAAGCCAAGAGTCCTACCTCGAGGATTGAATCTCCCTGGGTTGACCCAACCCTTGAGAATAGTTTCTTCAAAAAAAAAAAAAAAAAAAAAATATCTTCGTGATGAAAGAGATCATCCAGTACTCTCACATATAGCTCCAAATGAAGAGACACCTGCTAACCGTCATCATTTCTCTCATTCGTCCAAACAGGCAGTAAAAATATCCACACCATTTAAGAAAAAAAATAAAGAATTAATATATATATATATATATATATATAATATATATATATATATATATATATATATATATATATATATATATATATATATATATATATTACTATAGAGGAGGAGGGTGGTCTGGTTGTAGCGTCCTTGCCTAGTGATTGCAAGTTTGGGGTTAGAGTCCCGCTCAAATTTGTTATTTCCGCTGGTCGCTTCAACCTCACCATCTTTGTGAGCTAAGGAAGGGGGATTGGGAGACGCTTATAGGTCTATAAGGTGAGTCATCAGCGGCCATTGCCTTTCCCACCTAAGTCCTCGCTTGGGTGGAGAGTGAGTTTGGCCGCTGATCGTATGTAATATGATTAGTCTCTAGGGCATTGTCCTGCTTGATAGGGCAATGTCACTGTCCCTTGTCTCTGCCATTCATGAGTAGCCTTTAAACCCTTTATAAGTAGGCTTATAAGGGTCCAGTCTTGGTCTGGTCTCTCAACCTGGCCTTAGCGGTATTGTTGAACCTGTCAGGGTGGATAAATTACCTCACCGTCATTGCCCAAGCCCATCACTGATACTTAAGCTCCTCCACTTAAACAAAGTGCTGGACCATCAGAGGTGTTTTTCTTCTGTAAGTAATGTCCACTTCACAGTGCCCAGAACTATATTCCATTGACCGTTTTTGTTAAAAAGATAAGGAATCTAAACCACTTATATACACACAAATATATATGCATATATATGTGTGTATATATACATGGCAAAGGCCTCAGACATGTCTTTATTCATGTTTGGAGTTTGGCCATTTCATCACCACACTGGCCATTGTGGATTAGAGATAATGGGGCACTTTAGTCTGATCGCTCACTGCAAACCGGTCTAGTATGTAGGGGCCTAACTAGATGTTTTGCAGATCATGGCGATACAAAAACCCTTACACCACTTTAAGGTAGCCAACTAATAAAGGCTGTGTGTGTGTGTAAGTGTATAAATGTGTATGTGTTCCCAATCAATTCACATCAGACTATTCTCTCTCTCTCTCTCTCTCTCTCTCTCTCTTCTCTCTTCTCTCTTCTCTCTCTCTCTCTCTCTCTCTCTCTCTCTCTCTCTCTCTCTCTCTCTCTCTCTCTCTCTCTCTCTCTCTCTCTCTCTCTCTCTCTCTCCTACCATTATCTTAAAAAGTCTTCGAGACAAAGTCACAAGAGATAAAACAACGGTTCTGTCAGTGTATGACTTTTTTATCCCTTAACTTTCATTCATAGTTACTACTTGTGATGGCTGGCTTTGACCACCACACAAAACACTACACTTATCAAATAGTATTCACCATCATAACGTACTAAGTCCACTAAAGGTGGAATAGTATCCAAACATTAATACGAGTGCAAAGTCAACTCAAGGGGACAAAGAAAATACCACAAAAATCTCCTTAATTTTAATACATAATATTTAGACAGAAATAACACCTGAACCACAATAATACAATAATAAATGATACACACTCACTCTTAAACTCCCTGCAAAAGAAAACAATTACACAATTAAAGAAAGGTCATCAACACAAACATACTAAAAGGAGAGAGGGTCCAGAAAGGAGAAGGCCAACGAAAAGTGAGAACATCCTAACAAATACAAACTAAATATCCCTATCAAGTGGACGGTGGCTGGTTTGATTGAAAGGCTTTCACAAGCTCCAGTAATGACGTCAGCTGACAGGTCGTGATCACTATACTTAAATAGGTATAAACATTATTACCTTGGGACAGAGAGGTCCCCTTGGCTTTTACTGAACCAAGGGCAGTATAAAAAATGTATGATGAGACGTCTTGCTGCAGAGAAAGGATATCCAACACAAGCTCAATAGCTTCAAAATGTGGCTCTGCAAAGGCGTGGAATAATATAGATCCAATCATAAATGTCGTGCCCTACAAGGTTGGAGGCTCAGAAACACACTAAGGAACCATCCTCAAAAAAAGCCCCTCCAAAACTCCGTTCACGCAGGAGCGCAGCCACGTAACCAACACCACTTGAAAATATAAAACAGCCGTTAGTCCATTATAACCACTAACATAACCACCAGTGAAAAGACAAACAATTAAAGCAAGAAAACAATAATTCTACAGTATATTCAACCTTATACATCTATAAAAACTTAAATAATTTAGAAATATTAAAGCAATAATGTTACACCTCCTCACCCAACCAAAAAAAAAAAAAAATTCCAAATTTTTTTTTTTTAAAGTGATTTGAATTACAACATACAGGTTATCACATAATGAAATATTAAACCAACACTCAAAAATATTAAATATTAAACCAACACTCAAAAATAATTATTAAACAAACTGCAAAAACATAACAAACAAAAGGAAAGAGGGGGGCAAGTACCAAGGTTTGCAGCTCACAAGGATAGCAATCTATAACCAATACTAAAAAAAATCTTAAACCTAAATTAATCACAAGTAAACTTTCCAAAACCAGAAAACCAAAACATCACCATCTGATAAATAGGTACCCAACCTAAAAATTTCACATCACTCATATCGTTAATAAACTTAATTAAGAGTCATTGCACTAACAACCGGATTCTGTATATATAGTCCAAAAGCTATAACGTTTTCCACACTCGATACACTGTTCATTTTCAGGGATACACATCACTCACTATCAATAAATGTTGATCACAAAAACCACTGTCTATTTCAGTGTTATATATCACACTTATCACCATAGTGTCCAATACATACACACACACCGAACGACACAGAGAAGACCACCACAAGACTCCCCTGCGCAAACAAACAAACAAACTCGATGAAGCGTAATTATTAGCCTGAAAATACAGAATACCAGATTAGTGCCTATCTCTTTTCTTAGCTTATTATAAACCTTATTGTACCTGACACCTCTAAACCTTAATAGATTAACCTTAACTCAGTCTAGGGTACCACTCATACACCAGCCTGTAGCGCCTAAAAAACGGCTGTTGTGCTACAGACCCGTGAGCCCATGACCCATCTAATTAATCAATCATTAGAAAGTACCAGTGATCACCCTCACCTTTTAACCTTACAGATCCCATATAATATACCCAGAACATTATAGTCTTCTGTAAACAAACCATGATTAATAAATCTTAAATATACATTTACTTCTCACTACGTGCCCACTTCAACAGCACACACACCATAATTAGAACGATACAGATACTACCTTTAATAACTGCATAGCCCTCTGTCAATCAACTAATATTCAACGCTGCGAGAGAGAAAATCGGCAACAATATTATCTTTTCCTGGGATGTGGGAAAATTCTAAATTCCACTCTTGCAGCATGAGACTCCACCTCATCAATCGTTGATTTTTATTTTTGTATCTGCTGATGAAGGTCAGGGGATTATGGTCTGTCAAGACCTTAATAGGTGTATCTGAGGAGGAGAGATAAACCTGAAAATGATTAATAGCGAATATTAACGCAAGTGTTTCTTTCTCCACAGTTGAATACCTACGTTGGGCGGAGGACAATTTTTTTGAAAAGAATGCGACAGGATGAGAAACTCCCTGCTCGTCATTCTGCAACAACACCGCTCCTACACCAACGTCACTTGCATCCGTGGCAAGAGAAAAAGGAAGGTCAAAATCAGGAGCTCTCAAGACAGGGAAATTAATTAAAACTCTTTTTAAATTATCAAAAGCCCTTTGCGTTTCATTCGTCCAGACAAATGCTACATTCTTTCTCAAGAGATTTGTTAACGGATCGGCTATATCCGAAAAATTCCTAACAAACCTTCGGTAGTACCCACTCAAACCAAGGAATCTTCGGACATCCCTCCTACATTTAGGGACTACCATATTTTCAATACTTTCGATATTGGCCTGCTTAGGAGCAACTTTACCATTACCAACCTCATGACCCAAATATACCACCTTCGCCTTTGCGAAATCGCTTTTCTTTAAATTAATTACCAAATTTGCCTTTTTCAACACCTCAAATAGTGCCCTAATACGTTTTAAATGGGTTTCCCAATCATCGCTATAAATAACAATATCATCAATATACACAACACATCGTTCTAAACCATGGACTAAAGTATTCATTAACCTCTGAAAGGTAGCAGCCGAGTTCTTCATACCAAACGGCATAACTTTACATTGAAACAATCCCTGTGGTGTTACAAAAGCAGACAGGGCCCTTGCCCGCTTTGAAAGAGGAACTTGCCAATAACCTTTCAACAAATCGAATTTGCTAATGTATTTGGCCTTCCCCATTCGATCAATACAATCCTCAATTCGAGGTAATGGATAACAATCAGATTTAGATAACTCATTCAACTTACGGTAATCAAAACATAACCTGAAATCACCGTCGGATTTCTTTACCAATACAACAGGTGATGACCAAGGACTTTGACTAGGTTCAATTAGGTCATGTTTTAGCATATAATCCACTTCCTTTGCTACAACCTCATTTTTGAAGGGATTCAACCTGTAAGGAGATTGTTTCACAGGAGTGGCGCTACCTACCTCTACATCATGTTCAAGGACCGAAGTCCTACCCGGTACATCCGAAAATAATTCTTTATAATTAGATACTAAATTTTTCAAAGACCTTTGTTCTTCCTTACCTAAATGTGAAATTACTCCCGAAAATTTTTCCAAAGACTTTCTATTATCCGACCGCCATTCACATCCATTAAAACAATTATCATCAATACCCTCCCCCTCTGAAAAAGAAAAATGGTTATTGTTCTCAGAATCTATCGTGTTCCCAATAGTTGCCACAGGAATGACTTTTTCCCGTTCCATATAAGCTTTCAACATATTTACATAACACAGTTGAAAAGGTTTCCTTCTTTGAGGTGTCTCCACTAAATAGTTAACTTCACTTACTTTTTTCAAAATTTTCCAAGGACCTGAAAAAGAAGCTTTCAATGGATTCCCTGGGAAGGGTAACAAAACCAACACTTTATCGCCTACCGCAAAGTCGCGTGCCTTGGACCTTCTATCAAAGAAAAACTTCATTCTTTTTTGGCTACATAATAAGTTTTCACCCGCAAATTTCCAAGCCTTGGTTAATTTATCGCCTAGATTAGACACATAATCCAATAAATTAACCTCAGGGACGTCTCCCTCCCAAGACTCACGAACCACATCAAGAGGACCTCGAACACAATGGCCAAACACAAGGCTGAAAGGCGAAAAACCTAAAGACTGACTTGGGACAGAACGAAAAGCGAACAACAAATAAGGTAATTCCTTATCCCATTCAGAACCATTAATCAAACAATATTTCTTTACCATGGATTTCAGGGTCTGATGAAATCTCTCCAGAGCGCCCTGGTTTTCCGGATGATATGGAGAAGAGGTCACATGTTTTATATTTAACTCTGCCATTTTATCTCTGAAATACCTGCTAACAAAATTAGAACCACAATCCGATTGAATAATCTTAGGCATCCCAAACCTGGTAAAAAAGTCAATTAGTACATCTACAATTTTAACACTTTTTATTGTACGTAGTGGTATTGCCTCGGGATATCGAGACATCCTATCCATGATTGTCAAAATATACTCATTACCACTACGCGTCTTCGGTAATGGTCCAACCACATCAATAATGACTTCCTTAAAAGGTTCGGAAACTACAGGAATAGGACATAGAGGCGATTTTGGAATCCGCTGATTGGGTTTACCGACCCTCTGGCACACATCACAACTATTGACAAACTTCTTTACATCTGCCTTCAACTTCGGCCAATAATAATTCCCTAACAATTTGCAAGAAGTTTTATGAATTCCAAAATGGCCGGCCAGACCACTTTCGTGCGCCAATGACATTAACTCCTTCCTGTAACCAAAAGGAACCATTATCTGTTTCACAATTTCATAATCAACATTATCCACCCCCATAGGCCTACTCAACCTATATAAAATATTATTAAATATCTTAAATTTGGGACCAGTCATATCAGATACCTCCCCTGACTCGATAGAGAGTTCCCGAAACTCCTTTTTCTGGGCTTTGATTAGCTCTTCAGTAGTCCAATTTAACTTGTCCGTTAACATACCAAGATCTACAGCTAGGCTATCACTACGATCTAAACTACTTAAATCTACATCAATTGTAGACTCTGCAGCGTCAACAATTCTAGCACTAGAACGAGTAACTGCTGCTACTTCACTATCAGGGTTTATCAATATCGGACAATTATTATTCTTCATAGCCACATCATTCCCTAACACAACATCAACCTCCTTAACCGGGAATTTATCAACTATGGCCAATTTCAAATCCCCTGCAAAGGAAGGGCAGATTAAATTAAAATTTTCAATAGCATATGACTTTACGGAATCAGGAAAACCAGCCAATAACACAAATTCCCCACTTTTGGGTACAAAATTACAAGGTAATGCCTCCCTTAGTATCAAAGACTGAGCTGCACCGGTATCACGCAAAATACGCACTCGTCTTTTCTCGGATGAATTGGCGAAGGAGACACTACCGAAGGACAAATATCTGTCAAAACAACCAGGTAGTCATTGATCAGCGGATGTTGTTGGGGTAGGTTCCCTCTCTCTCTCTCTTCCACGCCCATCACTGGCCTAACATTAGCATTTTGAGATTTTCTAAACGCATAACACATACTCTTTACGTGCCCCTTCTTATTGCAAAAGAAGCAAGTCAATGTTTTCAATTTCTCTGGATTGTATATATTTGGCCTATTGCCTCTGTTAGGAGAAAAATTATTATTAGCATTACCCTGATTATTATTACTTCCCTGATTATTTCTACTGAACACCTTAGCATTATTATTAGGATTAGCATTATTATTCCTACCCATCTTAACCCAACCAGAATTCACCTTTGTCGTTACTCCCCCTAACTCACTCTTATGAGACAAGCAATATTCGTCACTAGCGATGGCTACCTCCTGAACAGTCTCGAGTTTTAACTCTTCGAGGTGGACCTTCAGCTTATCCGGGACACACCTCTTAAACTCCTCCACCAACATTAACTCCTTCAATTTCTCAAAATCTCCCACCTCCTTGGACTTGAACCAATCGCTAGCATACTGTTCCTTCGCCCTGGCAAATTCAACAAAAGTTTGTTCCCTACATTTTTCTAAGTCCCGGAAGCGTTGCCTATAAGCTTCAGGGACTAACTCATAGGCCTTCAAGACAATAGCCTTCACACTCTCATAATCTGCTGATAGATCCTCCTCCAGCGTTACATATACCCTCTGAGCTCTTCCAACCAATTTACTTTGTATAAGAGTGGTCCAATACTCTTGGGGCCACTCCAACCTTGCAGCAATCCTCTCAAACGATACAAAAAATTCTGCTACATTATTTTCTTCAAATTTAGGTACAAATTTGAGAGCCTGCGATAAATTGATAGCAGGAGTTACTAACCTATTTGGGGAATGGGCGGGGAAAAAGAACCTGGGTTTCTCATGGCAATCTCATGCTGCCTCTCTTTTTCTCTTTCCCCTGCCTTAAACTTTTCCATTTCAAATTCCATTTGTCTCAGGACAATCTGCTTATCCAAAATTTCTATAGACACTACTTCATCCGGTTTCACCTCTTGTTCCCCACCTGTCTTTACAGTTTTAACATAATCATAAATGAGCAATAGCAATACACCCTTTCTTATGGACACATCATATTCCAATTCAAAATGTTCTGCTACAACTTCCAAGTCTTCCCTATTTAACTCTGCCAACCTCTCTTGCCATCCCTCTCCTCCAAGGAGTTCTAGTACGTTAACAACCATGATTACTTATTCAAACAAAATACTAAATTTGCACAAAACAACACCGAGGAGGTGAAAATACACTGCCTGAAAAATTACCCCAAGAATTAACTTTGCACAAACACTGGTGAATACTCAGGAACGAAATATCCTGTCACGGTCGCCACTTGTGATGGCTGGCTTTGACCACCACACACAACACTACACTTATCAAATAGTATTCACCATCATAACGTACTAAGTCCACTAAAGGTGGAATAGTATCCAAACATTAATACGAGTGCAAAGTCAACTCAAGGGGACAAAGAAAATACCACAAAAATCTCCTTAATTTTAATACATAATATTTAGACAGAAATAACACCTGAACCACAATAATACAATAATAAATGATACACACTCACTCTTAAACTCCCTGCAAAAGAAAACAATTACACAATTAAAGAAAGGTCATCAACACAAACATACTAAAAGGAGAGAGGGTCCAGAAAGGAGAAGGCCAACGAAAAGTGAGAACATCCTAACAAATACAAACTAAATATCCCTATCAAGTGGACGGTGGCTGGTTTGATTGAAAGGCTTTCACAAGCTCCAGTAATGACGTCAGCTGACAGGTCGTGATCACTATACTTAAATAGGTATAAACATTATTACCTTGGGACAGAGAGGTCCCCTTGGCTTTTACTGAACCAAGGGCAGTATAAAATATGTATGATGAGACGTCTTGCTGCAGAGAAAGGATATCCAACACAAGCTCAATAGCTTCAAAATGTGGCTCTGCAAAGGCGTGGAATAATATAGATCCAATCACAAATGTCGTGCCCTACAAGGTTGGAGGCTCAGAAACACACTAAGGAACCATCCTCAAAAAAAGCCCCTCCAAAACTCCGTTCACGCAGGAGCGCAGCCACGTAACCAACACCACTTGAAAATATAAAACAGCCGTTAGTCCATTATAACCACTAACATAACCACCAGTGAAAAGACAAACAATTAAAGCAAGAAAACAATAATTCTACAGTATATTCAACCTTATACATCTATAAAAACTTAAATAATTTAGAAATATTAAAGCAATAATGTTACAACTACAGACACAAGAATGCCTACAGGGGTAATGGACCACTATCCTTTGATCGTTAATTTACAAAAGCATTTTTAAATACAATTCCCTCAGTTAATATGAGAGAGAGAGAGAGAGAGAGAGAGAGAGAGAGAGAGAGAGAGAGAGAGAGAGAGAGAGAGAGAGAGAGAGAGGTTTAAGGGGAAAAGAAAGGGTGGTTAAAGATAAAAGATTGGATATTGTAACAAGTTGGAGAGGGAAACTTCAAGATTACAGACGAAAACTAATGTGGTTAAGAGAGATAAAAAGGTGCCTCTACATAAAAAAAAAGGGAAGATAGAAAGAACAAAACTGGAGGCGGTTAGTTAAAGAAGAAAAATATAGGATGCTATGGAGAGAAAAATGACAGGGTGAATAAAACATGTGGATAAGAATAATAACGGATGGTTTAAAATAAAATGGTAACTAGAAAAAAATAAAAGTTTAGAAAAAAATATTAGAAGTTGGAAAAAAAATAAATGGTTTGGGTTAGTGGCGGCTCTGGCGTAAAACTTACTTAATGTAGACTATCAAATGAAACCTTTCCTTTCTCGAGTCTTAAAAACACTGCAAATTAGGCCGTTCTGTTATTCGAAGTTGTAGGATAGGAGAGAGGGGATGCAGGAAGGGTAGGAGGACCCTTCCCCTTGTATAAATTAAGACCTGTTTCGGTTGGAAAAGCAGCACAGGACTTTCTGCTGGAAAAGTAGTGCAGAACTTGCTGTTGGAAAAGCAGCACAGGACGTTCTGCTGGAAAAAAAAATGAGCAGGACTTTCAGTTGGAAAAGCAGTGTAGGACTTTCTGTTGGAAAAGCAGTGCAAGACTTTCTGTTAGCAAAACAGCACAGGTCTTTCTGCAGGAAAAGTAGCACAGGATTTCCAGTTGGAAAAACGGTGCAGGATTTTCTGATGGAAAAGTAGTGCAAGACCTACTGGCAAAGCAGCATAGGTCTTTCTTTTGGAAAGGCAGTGCTGAACGTTCTTTTGAAAAAGCAGTGCAGGATTTTTTGTTGGAAAAACAGTCCTGGACTTTCAGTTGGAGAAGCAGTGTAAGGCCTTCTGTTGTCAAAGTAGCACAGGCCTTTCCATTGGAAAAGTAACGCAAGACTTTCTGCTGGAAAAGCAGAGCAGGATCTGTTTTCAAAAGAGCACAGACCTTTCTGCTGGAAAAGTAGCGCAAGGCTTTCTATTACAAAAGCAGTGCAGGACCTTCTATTTGCAAAGCAGTACAGTCCTTCTGTTGGAAAAGTAGTGCAAGACCTGTTGGTATAACAGCGCAGTTCTTTCTGTTGGAAAAGCCGTGCAGAACATTCTGTTGGAAAAGCAATGCAAGACCTTCTATTGGCAAAGCAGCATAGGCCTTTCTAATGGAAAAGTAGCGCAGGACTTTCTGTTGGAACAGCAGCAAAGGACTTTGATGGAAAACCAGAGCATGATCTTCTGTTGGCAAAGCAGCATGGGCCTCTCTGTTGGGAAAGTAGCGCAGGACATACTGTTGAAAAAGCAGCACAGGACTTTGTTGGACAGCAGTGCATGATCTTCTGTTGGCAAAGCAGCTCAAGGCTTTCTGTTGAAAAAGTAGTGCAAGACTTTCTATTGGAAAAGCAGTGCAAGACCATCTGTCAGAAAGGCAGTGCAGAACTTTGTAGGAAAAACAGTGCAAGACCTTCTGCTGGCAAAGCAACAAAGGTCTTTCTGTTAGAAAAGTAGTTCAGGACTTTCTGTTGGAAAAGTAGTTCAGGACTTTCTGTTGGAAAATCAAGGCAATACCTTCTGTTGGAAAAGTAGTGCAGAAATTTCAGTTGGAAAAGTAGTGCAGAAATTTCAGTTGGAAAAGCAGTGCAAGACCCTCTGATGGCACAGCAACAAAAGTATTTCTGTTAGAAAAGTAGCCCAGGACTTTCTATTGTAAAAGCAGTGCAAGAATTTCTGTTGGAAAAGCAGTGCAAGACCCTCTGATGGCACAGCAACAAATGTCTTTCTGTTGGAAAAGTAGAGCAAGACTTTCTGTTGTAAAAGCAGTGCAAGAGTTTCTGTTGGAATAGCTCAATGAGATTCTGTCTCAGAGTTTCTAATATATCTCCCATCTCAAATTCATTTGCATATTACAAATTGGTACAACTCATTGAATGACAACACAATTCTTTATCCGTGTTCAAGTCAGCATTCAAGATCATAAAAAAATGACAGCAATAACAATACCATCATATATATAAATATATATATATATATATATATATATATATATATATATATATATATATATATATATATATATATCATATTCTCCTGCGCCTACTGGCTCAAAGGACCTTTGTTATATTTCGCCAGACATCCCCAACTTGAGCTTTTAAATTAATACTTCTCCATTCATCAACTTCTTCACACTTCATCGTCCTCAACCAAGTAGGCTTCGACTTGAAACTCTTCTAGTGCCTTGTGGAGTCCAGTTGAAAGTTTGGTGAACTAATCTCTCATGGGGAGTGCGATGAACATGCCCAAACCATCTCCATCTACCCCTCATATTGCTATCATCCACATATGTCACTTGGGTAATCACCCTTAAAAGTTTCATTTCTAATCCTGTCCTGCCACTTAACTCCCAGTATTCTTCTGAGGGCTTTGTTCTCTAATCTTCAAAATCTGTTGGATATTATTACATTGTCATACCACGATTCATGTCTGATTGTCTGATTTGTTTTTTTCAACCTTTCATTAAACTTCAATTCTAAAAATCCTGGATTAGATATCGTAGTTCCAAAATATTTGAATAAGTTTACCTCATTTAATCCTTTCTACGTCCAATGATATTTCATCTTCCATTGCGCAATCCGTTCTCTGTCTTTCTTCTATTTATCTTGAGCACAACCTCACGTGATATTTCATGCATTCTAGTAAGCAAGCATTGCAAGTCCTGTGGCGATTTAGTAACAAGGAAAATATCATCGGCATACTCTGGGTCATCTAATTTGCTGTTACCAATGCAATCTAATCATTCTCCACCATCCCCACCTCTTCTATGTAATACAAAATTCATGGAAATTCATGGAGAGACCAAACAACATAGGTGACAACTCATTCCCTTAGAGTACTCCACTGATCACTGGAAATTCATTTGATAGGACTCCATGAACATTAAAATTGCACTTGCTATGCTCATGAACAGACTTAATCAAACTTACATATTTAGGAGAAACTCCATAATAATGCATGACTCTTCAAAAAATTGGCCAGTGCACACTGTCAAATACGTCTTCATGGTAAAAAAAAGACCATCAAAATTGGATTTCTATATTTGACACATTGTGTGTGTGTATATTTAAATAAATAAATATATATATATATATATATATATATATATATATATATATATATATATATATATATATATATATACAATATATGTATATATATATATTTACTTATATAAAAGAAGGAAAATAAATACAAGGAAACAGATGCACGATGAAAGAAATATGGCAGAGGGACTCCACACCATACTCCAGTATCCGCTGGAATTGGCAATGCCATGGGAAATATCTTAGGTGGTCTAAATATCAGAGGAGAGCCTTGATGGAACTTTCCAGTTTGCGCCTTGGTTGACATCCCAAGCGCTCGCCGTGCTGGATTTCTCGGTCTGGAGAAGCATGTCGGGATCCTTGACAGCCTGATAATTCATATGCAGTCAGGGATTTAAGAGCTCAAGCTGTTCGTTAGACAAATGGATATATACATTATATGAATGATAGTAAATATTTATATATATATACATATATATATATATATATATATATATATATATATATATATATATATATATTTATATATATATATATATATATATATATCATATATATATATATATATATATATATATATATATATATACATATATATATACAGAACTTTATGCTCTGTGTATGCACGTACATCTGACATACAAAATATCTATCAATTAATTCCCCTCCCTCCTTTAAATATCCCTTCCGCTTAAAACCAAAATTTTGAAAAAAAAAAGATAAATAAATAAACCGCTAAATAGGACATCCAACCTCCATACCATATCATTATTATTATTATTATTATTATTATTATTATTATTATTATTATTATTATTATTACTACTACTACTACTACTACTACTTGCTGAGCTATAACCCTAGTTGGAAAAGCAGGATGATGTCAATCAATCAGTGTTCAATTATCTTCGATTAAGAATCCTTTCTAGGAGGCTGGGAACGTTGCCATGACACTAATTGACAGTTACCATTGTCGCCGGAGTGACGAAACGTTCTCTTAATTCCCTTAATAACCCTTCACCTGATATCAGGCCAGACGCAGGCAATTCTAGGTCGAGTCGAGACTAGTGTGGTTGGTTGTGGGAATTCCGTTTGCCTTCATATAAATTTACGTCCAAGTATGAAAATATATGTATGCAAGCATGCGTATACTGTATATACGCGTATATGTATGTTTGTGTATGGTTATTTGGAAATAAAAATACGTGTGTGTGTATATATATATATATATATATATATATATATATATATATATATATATATATATACATATATATATATATGTATATATATATATATATATATATTGATATAAATATGTATACATGTATATGTGTGTGTGTTTGTGTGTACATAAATAACAAAACAGGAAATGGACACATACAAAATTACATGAATAAATAACATTCATAATATGAAACATCCATTTAAACTTTCAGCACTCATGCACAATCCACTTTGATTACGCAATGCTCCTCTGAGATGATCAAGATCTCTGTAAAATTCTAATAATTTTTCCCTTGTGTTTCCCGAGTTAAAAGCGTGAAAATATTAAACAAGGAAACATTCTTCCGACCTAAAAAAAACTTCCATTAAAAACAAAAGGGAAAAAAAAGGAATACAAAAAAGGGATGTTCCGGGGCTGTGCTCAAGCTGAGGCCGGTCTACAAAGGTTTAATTGTTCGTTTTTTCCTTTATTAGAAAAGAGTTTGTCGGTACCTTTTTGTTTTCCTTATTCCTTTTCATCCCATAAAGTTTTGTTGCCTCTACAATCTCGATAGGAAGTAGAACATATGTTTTTACAATGTTTTTCAAACTTGAAGAAATCTTTTTTTCAGTGTTTAGTTAAACCATAAGAGTTGCTCTTACAAATGGTTGATTACGGTCGCACATATACATGCACACACACACACACATAGACCGGGAGCCAAGAGCATTTATTCGTGTGAAAAGAGGCAAAAGATTCAAAATTATCATCATATTTGACCTACATTTAATGCATTTTTCTGTATTGCTGCCTGGGTGGAGCCGGGGCTATAACCCTAAATACCTCATACTAAGGAGGGGGGGGGGTCAAAAATGACATTTCTTCATGTGAACTCCGGTAAGGCTAAAAATAGTTTAGAATACTGCAGAGTAGTCTCCTAACTACTGAATGGAGATTGTCAGTAACTTTGGGTGGGGTGTTGCCCCCGACAGCAAGCCCCGTGGAAAAAAAAATATATTGATTTATGAGAAAAGTGGCAAGGTTGGAAATGGTCACAAACCGTCCTTTGGAGTCTCCTACACAGTAAATGGACAACGAAAGCCATTTTGAGTGGGGCTTTGACCCTGATAGCAACCCTACCTCAAATTTTATACTTATTCAAATGAGAACAGGCAAGGTCTAAAATTGTCTCAATCTGTCTCTTAGAATTTACTGCACAGAAATTCCTTTAGTGAAAATAATTTATAATATAAACACTTCTACCATACGGATATGAAAACAGATAATTTAAATCAGAGAGAAATTAAAAAGAGCATTGCATTCCTTAATTCAATACTACAATTGCAATTTACTTCTCTGAATATCTTTTCATAGCAGCGGTGATATATTCTAATACTGATGAAAATTAATGGAATGAACAATTGATCATACTCTGATACAAAAACCAAAATTCTTTATTATTTTGAAAAAGAAAAAAATTTAAAAATACAAAGATGAATAGATGTGAATGACAATTATTACATCATCACCACACAAAATTAACTATTAATATTATCGAAAACTCAAGGACAATCACATTTTCAACCTTGAGCATTTCAGGATGATGTATAGGTAGTATGTTGGCCAGGGCACCAGCCACCCGTTGAGATACTACCGTCAGATAGTTGTGGGGTTCTTTGACTGGCCAGACAGTACTACATAGAATCCTTCTCTCTGGTTACCGTTCACTTTCCCTTTGCCTGCACATACACCGAATAGTCTGGCCTATTCTTTACAGATTTTCCCTTGTCCTCATACACCTGACAACACTGAGATCATCAAACAATTATTCTTCACCCAGGGGGTTAACTACTGTCCTGTAATTGTCAGTGGCTACTTTCCTCTTGGTAAGGGTAGAAGGGACTCTTTAGCTATGGTAGCAGCTCATATAGGAAAAGGATACTACAAATCAAACCATTGTTCTCTAGTCTTGGGTAGTGCCATAGCCTCTGTACCATGGTCTTCCACTGTCTTAAGGTGGAGTTCTCTTGCTTGAGGATAACCTCGGGCACACTATTCTATTTTATTTCTCATCCTCTAGTTTTGGTAGGTTAATTTATAGTTTATATAAAAAATATTTATTTTAATGTTGCCACTGTTCTTAAAATATTTTATTTTTCCTTGTTTCCTTTCCTCGCTGGGCTATATACCTTGTTTGGGCCCCTAGGCTTGTAGCATCCAGCTTTTCCAACTACGGTTGTACCTTACATGTAACAATAATAATAATAATAATAATAATAATAATAATAATAATAATAATAATAATAATGTAATATACCTATTTTTTTCCAGATGATAATAAACTTGCATATTTTCTCCTTGTTTATTCTGCCTTTATAAAATTTTATGATAAAAGATAGTGTCAATGATTCTAATCTCATCCAGTTAGAAAGAATATTATCATTATGTCCAAAATCCAGTGCATATAGATTTAAAGTTTCTGTCACCATCGTCTAGGCCTATCAAATACAGAAGGACAGTTGGAGAGAGGCTCTCTGATGTCAATGAGCGTAGTGAGCCTTTGAGAACCAGCCAAACAGAAAAGAGAATTTGTGGAAGCATGCGTGACCAAACGACGAGACTCCAAACTGGGTTCAATAGTTGGCCACAAATTTCGGTTTATTAGTGTTTTCTCCCGCCTGTTGATCTGCCGGACTGGGGTTCGAGCCCTGCTCAAACTGTATGTTTTCTTCTAGTGTTGGGTTTGGGGTCTACTATCTGCTGAGTCATCAACAGCCATTACCTGACTACCCCTGGTCCTAGCTTGGGTGAAAAGTAGGTTTGGGCACTGATCATATGTATATATGGTCAGTCTCTAGGGCACTGCAAGCTAGGCATTGTCTCTGTCACTTGCCTCTGCCATTCATGAACATTTAAAAGACTTGTATGGAGTCGTTTGTCTGTTTGTTTGTGAACAACTTCCTGGCCATAATTATACTTAAAGTAGCAAAATTTTCAGCGTTTCGTTGTTATGTTGAGACGTAAAAGTAATACATTTTTTAAAGTCCTAGGTCAAAGGTCATGGTCAAGATCGAGGAAAAAGTTAACCGAATTAACCGTAACCTTAACCTCAAGTTCGTACAAGGTTGTCACACAGACTTCAAATACGCCTACGGTCTAAATTGAATTCGGGAAAGAATACCTGGTTTGGAGAAATAAGCTGCTGTGGTGGAGGTCTGCACTTTTTTCCATTACTTCTCTTGTGGTATATTTTTTTTTCTCACTGGGCTATTTTTCCCTCTTGAAGCCACTGGGCTTGAGGCATCCTGATTTTCAAACTAGGATTGTAGCTTAGATGATAATAATAATAATAATAATAATAATAATAATAATAACAACAACATACATACATACATACATACATACATACATATAGGTCTGTGTGCGTGTGTTGTTTGTGCTTGCAGGTGTTTGTGTGCACTGCAATGTACACGAATGTACCCACGCTTAAAATGATATGCAAACTTTGCTTTCATCAAACGCAAACAATCTCGTCCTCCACTTCAGAAAGACGCAGCCTTGACAGCATGTTTGGACTTCGTAGCATGTCCTAAGCATCCAGCAACTTATACGGCCAAACAAACGAGAACTGGTACTGAACGAGAAATATTTCGTTTAGAACGAACTAGAAATTATTTTGGACGAACGAGAAGGTAATAAGGACGAGTCAGTCATTATCCCAACCTGCAAGTAAGGAACCACCGGGCCAAACGACAAATCTTTTATGGGGAAAGAGAAATCATTTGGGCCGAACGACGAATCCTTTCGCCGCAATCATTTCAAAAGGCATTCCTAATGGGACCCCATTGATATCCAAACGTAAATTCCTCTCCCGGCTGTCTGCCAGAAGTACACCCGAATGACCAAGGGAACGCTGGAACGAAATCTGGGATGAATGACCGCGGGAACGCTGGAACGATACTTGGAATGAATGGAAGGGGAACGCTGGAATCTAGATTAGCTGCATTAACTCTGCCTTTGGCTCTTTTGTTGTCTCATTAGTTATTTAATGCCGCCTCGAGAGATTTTAATTAACATTTGTTGACATAACCTCCTACGTAAGGGCCAGAATTAATATTTTCGCAGCTTGGTTCCAGGCTATATGCTCCAAGGTAGCCATTATTTTTCCCTCCTCGACGCCTTCTCATTTACTTGTGCACACACAGGGTTTTGAAGTATTCGCGCTGATCTGCTATTGATTTTATACTTCACCTTGCTATTTTCAGCTGTTTTCTTCAGTGAATTAAAAGAATAAAAATACAATTAAGTGCCAAATTTAAAGGTCAGATGCGAGCGGCAACGAATTGCAAAGGCGTCTAAGAACCAAATTGGTAAATGAATGATCAAGGAACTTGACTAGTGCGAAAGCAAAAAAGGCGAATTATCAAAAATTATATTCAAAAGAATTTCGGTCTCAGGAGCCCTTCTGACAATATTTAGTGGTCCTTATCGAACCATGGAGAAAATGAATTTTACTTCAAGGGCAGCCCCGCGAATTCCATGATAACTATTAGAAATTTACAACAAGTTCATCTGGGTTCACTTTCCAAGCATAAATCTGTTCCTTTTGAAAAATTCCCATCTATTCTTAAGGAATTCTTATTGAGAATCGATTAAAATGATATAGGAGTCAATTTTCCTTTCGCACAAATAAACTCTCATAAATGATGATCATGATTTTGTTATGGTAATTTTACTTTATGAATGTGACAAAGGTGATTAGACCATGGTATGAATCAATACATTCTTAATGACTGTACACGAGGTGACTCCATACCAAATTTGGATATTATACGGAATAACCAATCTAGGAGATAATACAAAAAACATACATGCAAGACATATGTCTCCTCTCTTGTTGCAACACAAATTCATCAGAGAAACTTCATAATTAAGGCTTCAAAGAGAAGAGAGATTCGAGAACAAGAGAGACACCCTCTCATTTCCTGCCAATAAAAATCAAACAAAGAAAATAATCCCTTGATGTATATCTCAATGGAAACGGGATCACAGAACTTCTTGGCTTCATAAACAATATCTTGGAAGAGTTGGCCAAGAAAATAGAGCAATTAGGACATGAACTGCATTGTTAAGGGATTACATCTGCATGATAGACTGAGACTAATAAGGGTTATTACCTCAGAGATAATATTTTCCAGATTATACATATTTCAGGGTTCAAGGTTAATACGTTCCTAGGTATGGTTTATAAACGTGTGTATACACACACACACACACACACATATATATATACAGTGAACCCTCGCTACTTCGCGGTTCGACCATCGCGGATTCACCACTTCGCGGTTTTTTTTCATAACCCATGTCTATACATATATCGCGGATTTTCCGGAAATATCGAAAATACCGCGATGTGACCGATGGTGCGAGATTGGAGAAAGTAAGGAAAATTGAATCATGATTGATTTTTAATATAAATGAAACTTTGAGGAGCAACAAAGATATCATTTGTTAGAGAGATAGAGAGAGGTAAGGAATGGGAGGTAGTGAAAAGTAGCCCACAGAGAGAGAGAGAGAGAGAGAGAGAGGTAGAGAGAGAGAGAGAGAGAGAGAGAGAGAGAGAGAGAGAGGGGGGGGGGTTTAAATGTAATAAACAAAAAAATTTTATAGGTTATAACACATTGGTGCTTATGTAATATCAACTGTATACTGTAGACGGTTTGAATAAGTTAAGAAATGGTATAAATGATACTTTGTTAGTGTATTCGTACACACTCAAGAGCGGCAGCTAGATGACAGCTGATCTAATCACAGCCAAAAGTAAAAAAAAAAAAGTCAACAATACTCGATTTTTAAAACACACCCGAAATTTAAAAACAAAAGTACACGCTTTCTTAATGTGCAATTAACTATTTAAAGAGTGGCAATTTTCTAGAATAAAATGATATTTCCCAAAAAATAGTGGTTTGCTGATGAAATCGGATGCCCTATATTTAGCTATGATTGAAATGGATGTAGACTCGGCCTAATTATTTCGTTTCGTATTTAATTGACACTAAGAAAACTAATTTTAGTTTCTTCATCTAAATGTAAGTATTGTATAACACGAAGAGAGAGAGAGAGAGAGAGAGAGAGAGAGAGAGAGAGAGAGAGAGAGAGAGAGAGAGAGAGAGAGAGAATGAATCAGCTGTTGTAATCAAATGGCGTGTTTTTGTTTCGTGAGAATTTCATCGCCACGACTTTAACAACAACATACTTTACTGAACTTTACAGTATTATACAGACTACTGTAATATGATAAAGTAAAATATTTGTAATCTATTTTATATGAAATGGGGCTATTTTTGTTTTGTTTAAAATTTACATTTACGTATGTAAAACAACTCTCTCTCTCTCTCTCTCTCTCTCTCTCTCTCTCTCTCTCTCTCTCTCTCTCTCTCTCGTAGATTGTTTTCCTGCTTTGCTACGTATGTATGATTTTATATAGATACGGTAAATAATATTTGTAATAACATATTTTATAAAAGCTTTTACTGTAATATCATTATTTATCACTTTCATCATGCGGGTTAAATTCCTTAGTTTGTTTACTGAGCGTACTTTATGACGCCGTCGTTTCAGGCGGTGTCATAAAGAAAAACATTTCATTTGGAAGTCCTAAGAAAAATTAAGTAAAACATTAGTAATAACCAAATCAACATACTGTACTGAATAATCAATATAATTGATGCAAAAACTAACCTATACACAGATGTGTAAATGCGTTTGTTTCTTCATTATAATCAGAGATAAACGTAAACAAAACATTGGTTGCCATTTTTTATCGTGCCTTTTGGCGTGTTTAGGAAACGCATGATATAAAGTCGCCTTTAATATTTGTGCCTGTTTTAGTTTAGGGTACGTTAGTACATGCATTAAGTGTTCTGTACATTAAAGGGTAGTTTGTTAACAGTACAAGGGAAGGTTTTAAAAGTCTGAATATACATGTTAAATAAATAGGTAAATATGGTGTTACTACTTCGCGGATTTTCACCTATCGCGGCCGGGTCTGGAACCTATCTACCGCGATAAACGAGGGTTCACTGTATATATATATATATATATATATATATATATATATATATATATATATATATATATGTATACACATATATATATATATGTGTGTGTGTGTGAGTGTGTGTGGGCGTGTACATATACACATATAAGTATCTGAGTAAATATATATATATATATATATATATATATATATATATATATATATATATATATATATATATATATATATATATATATATATATATATATATATGTGTGTGTATGTGTGGGTGTATATATGCACATATATAAATATCTGAGTAAATATATATATATATATATATATATATATATATATATATATATATATATATATATATATATATACGCAGACACACTAAAAACACTCTCGGACCTGTACCACTAGAGAGATTATCCATGTCCCTTTTTGCTTGAAGGGAGTGTATAATTAAAATCACGTTGGATCTTCAAAGTTGGTGCCTGGAGGGCGATGCTTACAGCTTAACTTATTATAGGTCTGTCTAGTTGTTCTCTTTACGAAAAATCTGGGTTCAGTCAATAAATGCTTACAGAAAGGTTTACCAGTCGCGGACAACAATATAGTGTTAGTTTATTACCTCCTAACCTTTGAGGGCCAGCATTCATCTTTGGACTGTAGTGGTAGTGTGTCATATACAATCTTTTCTGTGAGATTTACACATCTCCCGAGGTATGAAAACATATGGAATACATTGGTACACACTTCCTTCGGTCCTTTTGGGACGGTGTTTTTTTTTTCATCACAAAAATTGCAGTTAGGTTGGGCTTGCTATATATTATAAGTTTTACCTTCTAGTGACGGGTTTTCGAGGCAACACCTCAATTGAAGATTCCTTGCAAGGTCAGGGCTTCATCTTTGTAGGCCAAACCAAAGCTAAGACAGTGGTAGATAATAAGGTTTTTGTCTTCTTCATTAGTTTTTGTCGTTGTGGGTTGTTGAAATTTGCTGAATTTCTTCCCTATGGCCTCTTCTATCATGATGTCAGGATATCCGTTATTTGTTAGTAGTTGTCGAAATCAGTTTAGTTCGTTATTTACATCTTTCCAATTTTGCTGAGTATGAATGCTCTTTTGACGTAAGCACTTATTACACACTTGTATATTTCAGGGCAATCGCCTCTGGCCTTTATGCATCTTCCTGTGTTGATTAATGTAGTGTGTACCAATATCTTGAATTGGTCATTTTGTGGTTTAACTATGATATCGAAGAAAGGAAGGGTTTTTTTTTACTGTATTCAGTTGTGAAATTGAGTACGGAATTTCTCCTAGGCTTGTCAGCCAGCTCATCTGTCTTTCCTTTGTTTTTTTTGTTTTTTTTTTTCTTTTTTTTGTCATAATGAATATGTCATTGAAATAACGTCCATAGAATTTTAGCTACTTATATTCTTTGAAGGTCTTTACTTTGACATAGTCCCAACAGGAGACCCCATGGCTACACCATCTATTTGTCGAAATAATTGTCCACAGTGAGAGAGGCTAAAGCTTGCCGCACACTGAGCCTGAACGGACGCGCCCGAACAGAACCGAAACATCCAATAGAAATCGAAAGCATGCATTCTTACCTGACTGCGCACACCGGGCCAGAACAGAACGGAACCAACGCGCCAGAACAGAACGGAACCGACGCAGTATTCTTTGAAAGATATTCTTTCTGAAGCGTGGGTGGAGTCTGACAGGCTGCGCATGCGCAGAACGACTGCGGTGGTTGTTTTGGAGAAGGTTGCTGAGGAATTCGGAGGTTAGTATGATAGCAACCAATATTTTTCTGATGTCAGAAATTTGACGAATGTATTTTAATAACAATGATGTAAACATATGATTTAATACAAAGATTTTGGGAGTGATTATTATTATTATTATTATTATTATTATTTTTTTTTTTTTTTTTTTTTTTTGCTGATGTCAGAAATTTGACGAATGTACTTTTATAACAATGATGTGAACATATGATTTAATACAAAGAATTTTGGAGTGATAATTATTAATTATTATTATTATTATTATTATTATTATTATTTCTTTTATCTTTATTGAAAACATATAAACATCTGGCTTACGGATTCGATAAAAGATTGATATACAGACTATATAATCATTGTAACATCAATTAAATAAAAACTCAGTTATGATTAAGGAAAACTTCCTTCGTTTATATAAAATTCTGCGTGGTTCCGTTTTGTGGCTTCTGGCTCAGTGTGCGCGCTGAACATCGTTCCTGTTCTGTTCTGAGGCTTCGGTGGCTTCGGTGGCTTCGGCGGCGGTTCCGTTCCGGCTCAGTATGGGAAAAGCTTAACACTCCCTAACTGGGCGTCATCCGGTTCGCATCTCTTATTAGAAAAAGTTACTTTCTTGGAGACCAAGAAGAAACGAGTTTAGGACAACAGCTAGACCTACTTAGCGGGCCTCTGAATCCAGCTTTGGACTCCCTCCCGGCCATTATTGCTGCTTCATCTCATCATCATGTTGTCTGTCCATCTATGTCATGCAATCCAACACGTATACCCCGCTTTAATAATTATAATCCAGCGATCCTTTTGCCACCTATGGACTGCCAACATATTAGAGCCCGTGATCTACCTAGTTGTGGGTTAATCTACATCAATCCATCAATCTTCTCTAAGAACATCCTCAGATATGGGTAGTCGTCCCATGCTGGATCCAAATACTCTATCTAGTATTATGTTTATGGTTTCCTCGAAAAGGACTTTGTGAATAGGCTTTCCACACCAAGAAAGGCAATGGCTTCTTCAAGTCCTATTTCTTGTAATAAATCAATGCTGATTTTAATGAGTAGGCGCCAAGTATGTTGGGGATGACGATATTATTTAATATTTTCGCTATTTTGGTGGTAGGTGAATTGATCTGTGAGATGATGGGTCTTAGAGGGTTCCCTATCTTATGAACTTTCACCGTACCATGGTAGTACCCCAGGCCATAGTCATCTATAATTTGGGGAAATTTCGTGGTGATCTGTTGATTGTTGCCCCTGGTTATGAGCGTGGACATTTTCTTTTACAGTTCTTCAGTTGGATCTTTCATCAGTTGCTGGAACTTGGGTCAGTTCAGTAGAATTCCGTCCGTCTTCTCAATGTATTCTTACTTTTTCATCATTGCATAAACCGAGAAGCTATCACCTCCGTAATTTGATGTCGGGGTTGTTGCACAAGCTTTTGGCCGCTTTTTTCTTATTTTCAAAATATAGCTTATTGCGGAGTATTCTTCTCTGGTGTCCAGCTTCTCTTGTGATTTCTTCGATGAGGGTCGATGTTTGCTCTATTTTGCCTTCGCTCTATATGTTCTAGGTGCGGTTTCTTTATGTAATGACAATATAGAACTAAGTTTAGAAGTGACTGTTTGTCATTTCCAAGTTCAATTCCTGCCATATTTATGAAGCTCTCTGGGCGGTTTTCACTTCTACCAGGTCCTTTGTTGAGTATCAATATCTTTTTGTGTTATTGTTA
>NC_090727.1:175196935-175226935 GCF_036898095.1 Palaemon carinicauda | reverse complement strand
ATATATATATATATATATACATATATATATATATATGTATATAAATATATATATATATATATATATATATATATATATATATATATATATATATATATATATATTTATATACATACATACAGTATCATGCACAGACACATATATATGTGTATGCATGTATACTGTATATAAATATAAATATATATATATATATATATATATATATATATATATATATATATATGTGTGTGTGTATACATATATATATATACATATATATATATATATATATATATATATATAAAAGAAATTAAATGGAATTAGCAAAACTATTCAAAACAATAAAAAAATTAAAAATACAGGACATTCGTAAACGAAATCACACGAAAATTGAGGAAACACTAAACAAAGGAAGAATCAGCACATTGATGAAAAGAAGACTTGGCATAGGACGTCAACAGATGTTAGTTTCATAGGATGAATATAGAAATATTATCAACAATACAGATGGAGTGATAAAAATTGCAGAGGATTTCTATATAATGCTCTACAATAATGGTATAAAAATAAATTTACTGATAGAAATAATGAAACACCTGATCCGGTACCAAACGTAACAGTACCAAAAGTAAAGAAAGCGATAAATGGCAGGTAAAGAGGCCTAGCAGCAGAAGATGGACTAACAACTGATTTAATAATAGTTGGAGGCAATTCATAGTAATAAAGCTCACTGAACATTACACAAAATGTCTGCAAGGATGCTCTATACCTAGAGTTTGGAAAAACTTATCATTAGACCTGAAAAATTACCAGCCAATATGTTCACTCTCAATAATATATAAAATGGTTACAAAGATCATGAAAAGAGCATACAAGCTTTATTATTGGATATTCAACAACTGACTACAGCCAAGTAATCAACCTGCTAATGGAAAAATAAGCAGAGTATAACAAACTGGTACGTATGGCATTCATAGACTATGAGATAGCCTTTGATTCTGTCAAAACTTCAGCAGTAATGACACCCCTCCAATGACAATGAATAGCAGAATCTTATGTTAGAAAACGTGAAGATATCGATATGGGAAGTACAACAATCCTATAACATGAAGATGTGAAAAAACACTTAATTAAACAGGGAGATGCATCTCTCCTAAATTATTCATAGCTTGCTTAGAAGAATTTTTTAAGAACTTAGATGGAGAAAATGTAAGAATTAACATTAATAAGGATTTCCTTAACAACTTAAGATTTGCAGATGAGATAGTTCTGTTTAGTGAATTATGGGAGGAATTACAAAAGATGATTGAAGATTTGAGTAGAGAAAGCAGAAATGTAGGAATGAATATTGATCTGAATAAAGCTGATAATGTTCAATGAAAATGCAGAAACAACAAAGAGTTAAGGATAAACCTCTAAAGATTGTTAATGAATATACACACTTAAGTCAGACAGTGTTTCCCCAGGACATGAGACCAAAATTAAAAGAAGGATAAGCATGGGATGAAGAGCTTTTGGTAAACAAAATGAGATTAAGAAAATCAAAATGCTACTCTCACAAAATAAAAAGCATTTAACCAGAGGGTTCTACCTGTATTAACTTATGCATCAGAAACCTGCAGCCTTACTAAAGCCTTAGAACATGAGCTAGTACAACTCAAAGAGCAATGAAAAATAATGATGGGATTAAAGCTAAGAATGAAAATGAATAACATGGACACAAGAGCAAACTATAGTAGAAGATATTCTAACAACATGAAAGAAAAAGAAATGGACATGGTTAGGACATACAATAAGAATGACAGATAACAGATAGACATTAAGAATAACGGAATGTGTCCCTAGAGATTGCAAAAGATGCCAGGGAAAACAACAGAACACAAGGGCTTAATGAAGGTATACTTGCGGGTATAAACTGGCATTGAAAGACTATGAACACGCGTGAGTGGAAGGACATGCCTCAAACTTTTGTTCTGCAGTGAACTAGTAACAGCTGTTGATGATGATATAGTATATATATATATATATATATATATATATATATATATATGTGTGTGTGTGTGTGTGTGTGTGTGTCTGTATTAGTTTCTACAAATTTTGATAAAATAAAACTTTAAAAATTTGCCAAATTCAAACAAAACATGACAAATTTTAAAAGTAATTTGTATTTTTCCTAACTATACAAATCAAAGTCCTTTAAAAGGAGGATTGATTTATATATAGCTGGAACTCTGGATTTAAAAACCTATAACGAGGAGTCAGGCATAACCTGAAGGTACTGGCTGACTGAGGGGAAGCACTCACCCTTCTGCCAATCCACTGAACTGTTACTTTGATTGCGTTTCGGATTTTGGGGGTAGGTGAAGGCAAGAAGTTAAGTTATAGAGCTCAGATTTGTATAGTTAGCAGAAATACAAATTACTTTTAAAATTTGTGTTTGTTCTCACACGTATACACACTTTTGTCCTTTAATATGAGACTCCTAATAATGTGAAGAGCGTAGCATCTTAGACACCTTGCGAACAAGGCTCGAAAGTATCATGAGGTTCATGGCCAAGGCTACCTTGTCTGTCGTCCAAGAAAATGTCTCTCGAGATTACTGGGTTTATTAGACAGGGCATATACAAATCAATGGGTTTGTCTACATCTGATCATCTTCCCCTCGTAAGAAGATAAACACTTCTATATTAATGGTAATAGAAATGCTACTTGCTATGAATGCTGCTTATCTGTATTAACATCGGTCCAGCCTAATGGGGTTGCAATTGCTATGCTCCAAGGGAAGGGAGGTAGAGAGCAAAAAGGGACTGTCAGTCTTGTTCTCATCCTAGACTTATACTGTAACTGACATCTTAGATTTGACATTTATGGTCCTACAAGAGAGCTAAGGTAATTACATGCATTGCTGATTAGCAAATACATATCCTAGTGAAAATGTTTTCAGGGACCTCTGAGTGTGGCCTAACGTTTCCATAATCTAGCGCTTAGCACCTAAAACACAGAGATATTCTTTTTTAAATCAAGAGTACCACTGACTCCTCCAATCTCAAAAGCACTCACTCTCTCTTGGCCTGATGCACCGGGGAAACTAAAGCTTAAAGCTTTCCTGATAGTTTCCTATAGCCAAAAGATAATTACGTTTTTTGCTCTGCAACCTAGGTCTGGCTAATTAGGATCACTTAAGGTAACGCCTTAGTGTCCTTACATGACACAAACACAGCTCATCCAAATCATCAGTTACATCCCTAAGAAAAAAAAATACAAACGATGAAAGCCTGGAATCAGCACTTGAAAGACTTTTAGTTTTAGCTAATTCTGGAACAAAGGATAAAAAGACCTGACTCCAGTACTCTGAGTGACGCAGAAAATAAGAGCCTGTGATGTTTGCCTATTCGCTTCTCTAAAGGTAACACAAGGAGAAAGACGGTCTTCAGGGTAAGATCCCTGTCTAAGGCCAGCCTCAAGGGTTCATATACTCTCATCAAGGCCCAGCTTTCGTTACGACCCGAGCTGGGGTTCAGATCTCATATGGAGGGCAGGCCTGTTCTATGCTTTCAACAAGCAAGGATAATTCCGACGAAAGAGAAATATCTACTCCTCTCAGTTTCAGTACCTGCCTTAAGACCAAATGATAGCCTTTTACTACTGATACTTAGAGGCACTTTTCCATTTGTAGGTACACTAAGAAATCTCCTATCAGTGGAATACACGCTCTGTAAGGAGAAGTACCCTTTCCACAGCACCAACTACAAGATGGACCACTCTGCTTAGTACATATCTGCAGAGGACTTCTTGGAGTATCTGGACATGACTTGTCTTGCTTCGTGCGAAAAGCCTCTCTCTCGGAGGAAGCACTAGATAACCTCCAGCTGGGAAGTGATATGGACAATGCTGAGTTTCCACTAGCAGAGGCAGAACGTCACGGTACCTTACTGCATATCGCCACTTTAAGGCTATTAGGGTCAACTTCAGATTGTGGAATTTTAAAACCTTGCTTAATACCCTTCAAAGAAGGCAGAAAGACAGAAAAGTACAGACTTCTTGAGGCTTGTATTGAACATATCTGCTGTCGAGGAACCTCACAAAGTCATGAACCTTGTTGCTACTAGGAGGTTCAAAGACCATTCTGAGGCAACTATCCAATCCCAGTGATTCAACTAATCCACTATAATGTTCTTTTTACTGGGAATGAACCAGGTTGTAAGAAGTATTGCATTGTGGACTGCCCAGTTGTGTATCAAGGATGCTAGCTAGCAGAGAAGCTGTGATATTGTGCCACCCCCTTCATTGACATGTGATACTATGGTTGCACTGTTGTTCATCAGTGTAACCAAGTGGCTGGTTAGCAATGGCTGGAAGTGTTGTAGGGTTAGATGGGCTGCCTTCAACTCCAGCAAGCTGACATGAAGGGACTCGTCTTCTATGGACCACAGTCCCAATGTTAGATGGTATTTGAGATGGGCTCCCCTCCCTCTCTTTGACACATCTGTGAAAAAATGAGACGTTGCTCAGCCACCAAAAGAGCTAGGATCTGGTATCTTGGTCAACTGGAACTAGAGCTTTAGCAAAATATGTGGCTTATGGCTAGTGTCTTTTTAGAAACCACTGCAACAACCACAGGTGCAGGCAATCGTGCATAAAAAGCTTTTCCAGTGAGGTCATGTGACCTAGAAGTTGTAACAATTGCTCTTCTGGTACCTGTGTCCAACGTAAGAAGGGATGAGCTACTTCCTTGAGCCGGGTTATCATTTTCTGTATAGAAGAAAGGTGGGACTTATCTGACTGTCCTGTGCATTTCCATCTTAAACTGAATCTGATGGACAGAGTCGGAAGATCCATCACTGGTCTCTAAACTCCTGAGGATTATCTAACCAGATATACAAGGCTGGAGAAGTCCAGTGAGTTGTAACCAACCTCCTCTGGAGTACCCTTTAGCAGCGTAGCTTTAACCTCCTACTGGAGTAAAAGGTCTGTCTCCCCTCCCGGTTGATAGAATGACCAGGTCATCAGAGCAAAAATGAGGGGGAAGGGGAGAGCTGGTGAATGGGATGTGTTATTCAAAACAAAGTATGTCTACCATGCACTGCTCCCCCCTCTGGAACTGCCCCCTCATCTACTGGAGGTGGTCGAGTGGAGAAATTGTCAGCCTGAGTGTAATCAAGAGCCTCATCTACCTTTTGCTTTGTTGTTAATTATTTCTCATATAGTTTATTTATTTCCTTAGTTCCTTTCCTCACTGGAGTATTTTTCCTTCTTGGAGCCCTTGTTCTTATAGTATCTTGCTTTTCCAACTAGGGTTGTAACTTAACTTATAATAATAATAATAATAATAATAATAATAATAATAATAATAATAATAATAATAACACAGAGAAGGCTGCGAATCAATTCCTGATTCCATTTTCCCTAATCTTTTGATCTTGCATTCTTCAAGAGGTTGGCCTATCACTCATTCGGCCAAAACCACACTCTTTAACGTGGAACCAGCTTCTCCCGTCTTCTCGGTTAGTAGGTCACGCTAGATCAATTTATTTGTCTCCTTTAGAAAGAGAAAAAAAGACAAAAAGTAATTCCCTGTCACCCGATTAAATAAATATCTTTCATTCTATGTGTAATTAAATTGAGGGTGACTTGGAATCCATTTGAGGATTTGAATATAACCAGACCAACCCCCAGAGGCTCCTTACAGGGGACAGCAGACGGCAAACGTACCCTCTTGCATGAAATGCACAACGAATCAAAATGAACATTTTTCCTAATCATAAACATGCTGCCTTTTGCCGCCAGCCCTGGGCAGAGCCACATGTTCACCGAAGCACTCCCATGTGCACCTGGAAAGTAATAGTTTTAGAAAGTCATGGTTCTTGGACGCTGATAACACACGTCTGTGTTAGTAACTATTTAGCGGATTAGCAGAAGGGGCGTGGCTTCACCTAACTTAAACACTACATACCTCTATGGTCACACCTCGTTATAAGTTCTTAACAGCCGAGTTCTAGCTGCACCAAAATCAATTCTCATACTAACGGACGAAAGTTTGTTTTCGTCTAGAACAATGAAGAACAAATAAAACTCTCTCTACATCCTTTCGACAATATTTCCATGGCATCTAAATCTGATTAAAGAGAAAAATATCACGCTGATCGAGAATAGTTGGCCATAAAAAGAAACGTTGTGTCAAAATTCACAAAACAATTATTAGAAAACGGAGTATGGGAACAATGAAAGAAAATGTATTTAATCGAGGAAACTTCAGCAAAAGGCAAATAGCCAAACAAAAAGAATCCTGGTTAACCATTTTAGTATTAAATCTTTATAAAAAAAAGATACAAAATCAAAGTTATGTGAGACAAAAATGTCATCCATTCATAGCGTATTGTACTATATAATCGTAATTCCCATATGTCCAATGCAAATGTAATTTATCAAATAAAAAACCCATTTTGATATCTCTCAAACTGAATCAATTCGTAATCCCAGCCTGATATGGAGAAAATGCAAACTAAGTATCGTATTGGATTATTTTAATCTGAGTGTGATGGAACCTTCGAGTAATCTCTGTTGAATTTTAACTAAATCTAATGGATATCACTCGTATCTCTTACACTATCTCGTCTATTGTAAAATGAAACGCTTACAACTATGTTTAATGGAATACAATGATAATAATTGTCTATCAGCAGACACATGAATACCAGAATAATTTCTATCCCCAAAGAGAAAGAGAAATACTACATATCTAAATTAAGTCACGTAAAACTCTTAAGCAACACATGTCCCCAGACCTGAGAATATCACAGTCTATGTAACAAAATCGTTACCCAATTTGATAGAGACGTTACATAACCTAACCGGAATTTGGGACGTAACCTTAGGAGGAAGTAGATGGGTTAGCGGTGCGGGATCCCGGATGTATCTCATTAATCCGTTATCCAAAATACGACCCCCTTCTATGGGAGGGGGGGGGGGTAGGGGGAGGAAAGGTCTGGTGCAAAATACATTATTCAAAGGTGACTTCCGTAAATGAAGAGGCGAAAAGCTTTGCATCATCAGACGAAAGGACCTTGCATATATGAATGTTTAATGAGGGTAGAATATTCTTTTCCTTCTACTTTATTTATGCCTAAAGAGAATTCATTAATAGGTTCCTTTTTCTTAATTCATAAACGTAAAACTCTGGAACAATTTAACGTGAAATGTAAGACATTTGACTATCAAACGAAACGGAAATGATATTCGATGATATTTTAGACGTTTCGCCAACGAATTTCTTTGACTAATAAAAGTTAACATTGAAGGTTTCATCACTTGAAGTTCTACGGATGTTTTCGTAGAAATGTTTTCTCATTAAACAGAGGTTTCTTTTCAGCAACTTATATAACAATAAAACTATAATATTTCTATATTTTCATTTTGAGAACATTTTCATAATGGAACTTGAATATTTCTTCCTCTTTCAAATAGTAGTAAAAGAGTTAAGACTCATATGCTCTTAAAACAATAGCGTAGTTTACTACTAAAACAATCTCAAAATCTTTGCTACGTAATGACACAAGTTCGTCCAACTAGAAAAAAATATATATACATAAATAACAGTCATAAAATCGTTGCTTATATTCCGAGAAAAGAATTTGTACGTTATTAAAAAAGCATTGCCATAATCCTTTGATGTTCTCGCAAAGCTGCGTTGGTTTTTTTTTCATGTGTTTGCACTCAAGATAAAAATATTTTCAGTAATTCATTCACATGCAAAAACTGTAATATTTCTGAGATGAAGTTCAGAGTTAGCCTGCGAGGTTAAATGGCACTAAACTTAGGAAGGATTATATAAAACAAAAAATATTGACACCAATTATTACATATTTTCTCATTTATGATTTTATTTCCGACAAACTGATAAACAGCAAAGCCTTTTGACACGGATAACGATAATAACAACAACAACAACAACAACAACAAAAACAACAACAACAATAATAATAATAATAATAGATAAATAAATAAAAAATATGACCCTTTTCTCGTGTCGTACATTTTGATATAACCATCAAAAACTTCACACTTAACTAAGACTACTTTCTTGGTAGTAAACAGTTTAAATCTTTATTTTATTTTATTTATATATAAAAAATCAAGATCTAATACACAAACGGTAGGTTTAATTTATCCTTATAAATTCCTCATAGAATTATTAATGAAATCTCTACTGGGGCAAAGAAGAGGAAGCATATACCCATCAATAAGAGAGATGAATCTCTTACAACAACAGATGATGAAAGACAACGTTAGATGGAACACTTTAGTGAGGTCATGAATAGGAGATACGCAGGCAATAATTTGATTGATATACCTGAAGCTGAAGAGGACCTTGATGTGCCCATAAATGAATTCAGTGTGTTTGAAGCCGTAGCCATCATTAAAAAACTAAAGATATGAAAAGCCCTGGATACGATGGAATAACTTCTGAGATGATATTGGCCGAACATGAAGTGGCCCCAAAATACTTACAATGATTATTTTGTAGAATGTGACGTGAAGAGGCAAAACCTGATGAAGGGGAGCTAGGAGTGTTGGTGAAAATGGCAAAAGAGACCTGACTGATTGCAATAATTACAGAGACATAACACGTACGTCAGTTGTCATGAAAACAAATAGTATGCTCATTCTAAAAAGACTAGAGAGAAACCGATGAAAAGCTGAGAAACGAACAAGAAGGATTTAGAAATGTGTAGAATATAGAAATCCACTTTTGACGGCATTAGTGGACTATGAAATAAACCTTTGATAGTGAGCACTGGCCAATTTTATGGTGAGGCCTGCGTTATTATGTTCCTCTTAAACATGTAAATTTGATTAAGTCTGTTCATGAGCAGAGCAAATGCAAAGTTAATGTTAGTGGAGTCCTATCAAATTCATTTTCATTGAACAGTGGAATATTCCAAGGAGATGTGTTGTCTCCTAAGTTGTTTATCCACCTCATAGATTTTGTAAAGTATAGAACACTTGGGGATGCTGGAGAAAGATTGGATGGATTGGTAACAGGATATTAGCTGACCTAGAGTATGCTGATGACGTTGCCCTTATTACCAGAACACCACAGGACGTGCAGAGCTTGCTTACCAGAATGCATGAAATATCACATGACGTTGGGCTTAAGATAAAATACCGAGATGATTAGAACGGAATATGCAATGAAGATGAAATATTAGAAGGAGAAAGGATTAATTAGGTGGAATCATTTAAATATCTAGGAACTATGATCTCGAATACGGGTCTTTAGAATTGGAGTTTAATAAAAGATTCAAAAAAGGAAATAAAAAAGGCTAGGTTAGGTAAAATTCGGGGATCAGATCGCCTGATATTGCATATAAAAATCAGGTTATATATCAGTTTATTGAGTTCGGTGTTACTGTATAGACATCAGTCGTGGTATGACAATGAAACAATATCCAGCAGATTTTGTAGATTTGAGAACAAAGCCCTCAAAAGAATATTGGGAGTTAAATGGCAGAACATAATTAGAAACAAAACTATAAGAGAGATTACTCGAGTGTCATATGTGGATAAGATCATGGTGAGGGGTAGATGGAGATGGTTTGGGCATGCTCTTCGCACCCCTCCAGAGAGATTAATTCACCAAACTTTCAACTGGGCTCCATAAGGCACTAGATGAGTTGGAAGGCCCAGTCCTAAATGGCTGAGGACTATGAAGCATGAAGTAGGAGATGATGAATGGAGAAGTCCTGATTTAAAAGCTCAAGATAGAAACGACTGGAGAAATCGAACCGAAGCCCTTTGCGACAAGGGGCGTAGGAGATCATGATGATGATGATGATGATCCTCAAAACAATAGTATATGATTTTTTTCTTGTTGTTTTCAAGACATGAAAATAACAAAAAGTTATTACAAAATATGAAAACAGAAACATTTAAAAAAAAATTAAGACCTCGGAAAAGGGCAATAATTACCAAAGAATAAAATATAAAAAATCAAGCCGACATCAACAAGAATAACAATTATAATAATAATAATCTGAAAATAGGTTTCTGACATGTGTATAGCCCGGAGTATTCTCCAGATAGCAATAGGATAATTGGATCTGTTTCTAAGGGGTTTGAGGTGGGTCTGGTTAAATTCAAATCATCAAATGGATTCCAAGTCACCTTCAATTTAATTACTCATAGAATGAAGGATATTTAATCGGATGACAGGAAATTACTTTTCGTCTCTTTTTTTTTTTATTCTTTCTTTGCAGACAAATAAATTAACCTAGCGTGACCCACGAACCGAGAAGACGGGAGAAGATGGTTCCATGTTAAAGAGTGTGGTTTTGTGCCGAATGAGTGATAAGCCCCCCTGACACTTGCACGCATTCGTGGCACGCACTGGCACGCATTATTGATGCGCGAACTCGCGTGAACGAGCCGTGAAAATGTCGTGAACAGTGCGGGAACTCGCGTGCCAGAGCGTACCAATGCGTGCCATGCAGGCCCAAAACTTTGAAATATTTAAAGTTTGTGGCACGCATTGGCACGCACTAAATGGCCGTGAAATAGTCGTGAACGATGCGCCAACTGGAGTGAACTGGAGTGAACAGTGCGGGAACTGGCGTGAACTGGAGTGAACTGGAGTGAACGATGCGGGAAGTGGCGTGAACTTTATAATGAAGAGAAACAAAAAGGAAACGAAAATATTAATGAAAAGGAAAGAAAAATAAACCTAATAAATTTTTATATTTGCTGTTTTAATGTGAAAAAAAATGATATCTTATTTCAAACTATTTCTATAACTTTATAATGAAGAGAAACATAAAGGAAACGAAAAAATTAATGAAAGGGAAAGAAAAATAAACCTAATAAATTTTTATATTTGCTGTTTTAAAAGAAACAAAATTATATCTTATTTCAAACTATTTCTATAACTTTATAATGAAGAGAAACATAAAGGAAACGAAAAAATTAATGAAAAGGAAAGAAAAATAAACCTAATAAATTTTCATATTTGCTGTTTTAATGTGAAAAAAAAATTATATCTTATTTCAAACTATTTTTATAACTTTATAATGAAGAGAAACAAAAAGGAAACGAAAAAATTAATGAAAAGGAAAGAAAAATAAACCTAATAAATTTTTATATTTGCTGTTTGAATGTAAAAATAAAATGATGTCTTATTTCAAACTATTTCTATAACTTTATAATGAAGAGAAACAAAAAGGAAACGAAAAAAAATAATGAAAAGGAAAGAAAAATATAAACCTAATAATTGTTTATATTTGCTGTTTGAATGTAAAAATAAAATGATGTCTTATTTCATGCACACACTTATTTTCCTCTATTACCAATCAAGACCCAAAACTTTTGTTTTAAATAAAAATGAACTGAAAAATAAAACCAAGAAATTTTTAAGTTTGCTGTTTGAATGTAAAAATAAAATGATGTTTTATTTCATCAACATACTTATTCTTCTTTATTACCTTAAAATGAAGGGCAAAACAAATTTTTTCTGTTTGCTGTTTTAATGTAAAAATAAAATGATTTCTTATTTCAACACACTTTTTTCTCTATTACCTTAAAATCAACAGCCTAAAAACTTTTCATGTTTGCTGCTTTTAATGTTAAAATAAAATGCTTTCTTAATACTTGTACATATTTTATGTCTGCTATTTATATGTAAATCAAATGCTTTCTTATTGAAACAAAAATAAAGGGCAACAAAAAATACAAACGAAAAAGATACGTTTCTTCTCCTCAATGCAATGGTGTCTCTGACAGAAAGCATTGTTCTCTCTTCCGAAGCCAATCCAAGAATGTCCTCGGGTTGGAGAAGCCCCGTTTTTATATGGAGTGGCAAATTCGTGAACTGGCGTGAACTGGCGTGAACGATGTGGAAACGATGCGGAATGATGAGGGAACTCGCGTGAACGTGTCGTGAACTTCTCGTGAACTACGCGTGCCAATTCGTGCCATCGCGTGAACGTCGCGTGAACGTCGCGTGAACGATGCGCGAACTGGAGTGAACTGGTCGTGAACAGTGCGGGAAAAACACCAGTGCGTGCCACAAAGTGGCACGCACTGGCGCGCATCAATGCGTGCCAGTGCGTGGCAAAAATGCGCGCAAGTGTCAGGCAGGCTATAGACTAACCTCTTGAAGGTCGCAAGATCATAAGATTAAGGAAAATGGTATCAAGAATTGATTCGCAGGCTTTTTATTATTATTATTATTATTATTATTATTATTATTATTACTAATAATAATATTATTATTAGCTAAGCTACAACCCTAGTTAGAAAAACAAGATGCTATAAGCTCAAGGGCTCCAACAAGGAAAAATTGCCCATTGAGGAAAGGAACTTAGGAAATAAATAAACGATAAGAGAAATAATTAATTAATAAAACAATCTGAAGACAGAAACAACAAAACAGATACTTCATATATAAACTATAAAAAGATTTAAGTCAGCCTGTTCAACATAAAAACATTTGCTTCAAGTTTGAACTTTTGAAGTTCTACCGATTCAACTACCTGATTAGGAAGATCATTCCTCAACTTGGTCACAGCTGGAATAAAACTTCAAGTACCCATCTAGGAGAAAGGCCAACGATAAAAAGAAATTTTATAGGCCAGGCAGCAAAAGAAAATTATTTCCTTATTCCACCTCATAACCTAAGATCACCTTCCAGAGTAAATGAACTCTTTACATGCTGGGAAACTATCGATTTAGAAACACATCTTCCCTAGTTCCAGTCCATACAAGTATTTTCCTCGTTCTCTCTTCTGGGATTTTAATCAAGTCCCCTTTCCATTTAGCCGTTTGAAGGGCCATTTTCAAATCATCTTCTCTTGCTCCGACTCTCCCGTGAAGCCTCGCCTGGGGAAGCCATTAATGGAGAAGTGGGAATGGCCTACATCCCACCAAATAGCTTCAGGCACTCGGCTGGTGGTGGAAGACGTCAGCCAAGAAAGAGAAAATATAGACAAGAGGCTGATGCTAAGCCTCTTATCTTAAGTTTGGTACTTGATGATTATCATGAGAGAGAGAGAGAGAGAGAGAGAGAGAGAGAGAGAGAGAGAGAGAGAGAGAGCAAATGGTGTTATAATCATATAAAGGGGAAATTACTTTCATCTTAATGTTCTTCCTAATGTGTTTTTTATGATCGACTTTTGCTCGTCAAGTAAACTCAAGTTAATAGTCATTCTACAGTTATTATGATGATTGAAATATATAATTTTTCATCCTTTCATATATAGTCCTATGACTATTATAAAAGAAATTGCTAATAATGATATGTCTTATAAAATTCATACACATTATCAAACGGAGATTACATACAATATGTGTGTATATATATATATATATATATATATATATATATATATATATATATATATATATATATATATATATATATATATATATATATATATATACTGCATCTGTGTGCGTGTGTGTTTGTACATGTTTTCTCCTCTACTCATTTGATTATATGAACCGTTTCTCAGAATTTCTTCCCAACGTCAAAGAGAAAAAGAACGACCTTCAAACCGGGCTATTCCGCGAATAATATGTCTCCCCACCCCCCACTCCCCTCTCGTCAGCATCTTTTCTCCTTGGGCTTAGTCCTTCAGGCAGTGAACCATCGACCGAGAATTTAATGACAGGCGATAGGAAACGCCCATTCTCTTCAGGGAAGACCTTTCATTCAACCCTGTGAATGAGACCGGGGTTTCAAAAGTCTTTACACACATATATTATTGGAACAATACTAAATAACACAGAAGGGGAAATCACGCAACTATTTCAAAGAGAACTAACAAAGTACTCTGAGAGTGCAGACCTCCACCACGGCAGCTTATTTCTCAAAACCAGCTTGCCTTTCCTAAAATCAATTTAAATCGTAGGCGTCTTTGATGTCTGTGTGACAACCATGTGCAAATTTGGGATTAATGTTATGGTTAATTCAGGCGACCTTTTGATCGACCTTTACCTTGACGTTTGACCCGGGGCTCTCAAAATTGAATCACTCCCACGTCTTAACATATCGATTAATCTCTGAAAGTCTCACTACTCTGTGAGTAAAAGTGTGGCCAGGAAGTTTTTCACAAACAAACATATAAAGGGATAAACAAAAAATCAGGGTAAAAAACATAACCTCCTATCAACTTCGTTGGCTGATATAATTACAGCTATAACAAAGTCTTGCGAGCTTCATCATTAATTCCATTCATAGTGTAAAGATGGCGCTAGTTGCGCCTGCTTTTGAATTCGATCCTTAAAAAATTACAAGCAATCCTTTCGATTTAGATTTCGATTCGGAGAATGCTCCTTTCAAATATGATGGAGTTAAAGGTTTGTATTTCAATTCCATTAATATTTAAGGAAAGGTGGAAGAAGTATTAGATTAAGAGATGTTAAAGATACTCAAATTGGAAGAAATAATTTGAACGTACTTTTAATATTCTTATTTACATGTGCGTTATTAGCATCGCGTGAGCTAAAGACGAGAGGTTAGAGAGGAAGGAAGATAACAATTGTGAATAGATAGGACTATTGAATATTTGATAAAGGTCATTACTAAAGATAAACAAAAGGTTAAACGTACAAGTGCATCCCTGGGAACACCTCTCAAAGTGGGGTAAGGTGAAAATTATGCCAGAAAAATAGTCTTGGAATAAGTTAATCACAAGTAAAACCTTGTTCTGCTCTACTGGGTAGTGCCAGAGCATCAGTACCGTGGTCTTCCACTGTCTTAGCTTAGTTTTCTATCTGTTTCCTTATTTCCTTTGCTAGTTGGAGCCCTTGGCCATATACCATCCTTCTTTTCCAATTAGGGTTGTAGCTTAGATAATAATAATAATAATAATAATAATTAGAAAAGCACTCTGAGAGTGAAGACCTCCGCACGGCGGCTTATTTCTCGAAACCAGCATGTCTTTCCCAGAATTAATTAATCCTTTCCAACACTTTATATTTCAGTTTAAAATCCCTGCAAGTTCATTACCTTATGATGAAAATTGTGCCGTATGGTTGATGATCGGAATTTGACCTTTTGCTTAACCTTGTTCTTGACTTTGGACTCGACCTTGAAGTACGACCTTAATATGTATTATTTGGAGTAAAATTTTTATACACTGAAATATGAACCAAGTTTGAAGTCTCTGTGACAACGATGTCCAAACATGGTTGATTACGTGAATTGGACATTTTGCTTGACAGTGACCTTGACCTTTGACCTTGACCTTGCAAAATGTCACCATTTCCAGCTTTTTATATAACAGTGAATCCCTACAAGTTTCATTACTCTACGATTAAAATTGTGGCCAGGAAGCTGTTCACAAACACCCACACACACAAACACAAACGGGGTAAAACATAACCTCGTTATACCTTCGTGGGCAGAGGTGATAATAATAATAATAATAACAATAATAATAATAATAATAATAATAATAATAATAATAATAATGAACAGCTTACAAGATTCCAAAAGAAATTATTTCCCTTCAAAGTTTGTGACATTAGATTTATAGACCTCGGGCCTGTGAGGCCATTCGGTACCCATGTACAACTGGAGAAACGCTACAATTGCGACAAGAATAGTTAAAGGAGGCTGCACAGCAAGATAAAAGAGAAGAAGCAAAGATAGAGGTAAAGTAGAAGGGTATAAAGCAGGTACAGATAGGGTCGAAGGAATGCTGCAAAGACCGTTAAGTAATGCCTACAGTGCACCGCATACGCGAGATAAAATTCTTGAGGGAATATGACAAGATATGATTGGAATTAGGGGTTGTGGTGGCTTATTGGAAACGTCCCTGCCCAGTGATCGCCATAATAGGGTTCGAGTCCCCCTCAAGCTCGATAGTTTCTTTTAGTGTCTGCTACCTCATCATCCTTGTTAGCTAAAGATGGGGGTTTAGGGGAGCCTGTAGGTCTACCTGGTGAGTCATCAAGAACCATTGCCTGGCCCTTTCTGCTCCTAGCTTGGGTAGAGAGAGGTTTTGGTCGCTGATCATATGGATATATGCTCAATCACTAGGGCCTTGTCCTACTAGCAAGGGCATTGTCACTGTTCCTTGTCTCTGCCATTCATGAGCGGCCTTTAAACCTTTTAAAGATGATTCCTCATTTACAGCATCCACACTGATGACTGGAGACAAAGCATTGAAACTTCAAATATTACAGATGACAAAAGAAATATGTTTATGAGACTTTGCCAATAGTTAGAGAATTTCTAAAAGTATAATTTCTTGGGGGGACTCTTGTCTTCGTCCGTATTTTGGAACAGGCTGTGCAAGAGTGTGATCCAGATAAAATCAATAAATATCCAAGTTCAAAATCAAAGTGGAAAAAAGTCTGCTAATTACCATGGAAATTTATTCTCGAACTCCTTCAGGGACCAGAATGAGACGCAAAGACTAAGATTAAAATAACCTATTTTTAATCATATAAATAACAATCATAATAATAATACAAATGATTATAAGGCCAATTTTATTACATCTGAAGTTATACTTTAAGAGAATGGGTTATCAATTATGAATCTACGACGAAAAAATATAGAACTTAGTTCGATTTGATGAAAAGGACAAGCCTGGTTAATTAATCACCGGCGAACATGTCTTAATGTTAATTTATTTCAGCTTCCAGGAGAGAATTTCTATTTACGAAATAAAACATATATCTTTTCCACAACTTCAGCGCTGCAAAACTTTCTGTTGGTAAAGTGGAGTTTCTTTTGGAAAAGCAACGGAGGACTCTCTGTTAGATAATCAGTGCAAGACCTTCTGTTGGTAAAGCAGCCCATGTCTTTTTGTTGAAAAAAGTGAGTTGTTCTGTTGGCAAAGCAGCTCAAGGTCTTTCTGTTGGAAAAGCAGAAATTGACTTTCTGTTGAAAAAGCAGTGCAAAACTTTCAGTTGGCAAAGGCAAAGCAGCACAGGTCTTTTTCTTGGAGAAACTGCAGGACTTTCTGAGGAAAATCTGTGAAAGCTCTTCTGTTGGCAAATCAGCACAGGTTGCAAAAGTAGCACAGGAATTTCTGCTGGGAAAGCAGCACAGCGGACTTTTGGTTGGAAAAGCAGTGCAGGACTTTCTGTTGGAAAAGCAATGCAAAACTTTCAGTTGGCGGAGCAGCACAGGTCTTTTTGTTGGAGAAACTGCAGGACTTTCTGAGGAAAAGCTGTGAAAGCTCTTCTGTTGGCAAATCAGCACAGGTTGCAAAAGTAGCACAGGAATTTCTGCTGGAAAAGCAGCACAGCGGACTTTTGGTTGGAAAAGCAGTGCAGGACTTTCTGTTGGAAAAGCAGTGCAATACATTCTGTTGCTAAAGAACCCAATGTGTTTTTGTTGGAAAAGTAGCGCAGAACGTCCTGTTGGAAAGGCAGCACAGGTCTTTCTGTTGGTCAAGTGGCGCAAGAGTTTCTTTTGGAAAAGCAATGCAGGACTTTCTGTTGGAAATGCAGCGCAGGATTTTCTGTTGGAAAAGCAGTGCAAGACCTTCTGCTGACAAAGCAATACAGGTCTTTCTGTTGGAAAAGCAGTGCAGGAGTTTATGTTGGAAAGGCAGTGCAAGATCTGTTGGCAAAGCAGTGCAGGTCTTTCTATTGAAAAGCAGTGAAGGAGTTTCTTGGAAAAGCAGTGCAAGTCCTTCACTTGGCAAAAAACCACATGTCTTTCTGTTGAAAAGTATTGCAGGTGTTTCTGTTGGAAAACCAGTGCACGATATTCAGTTGGCAAAGCAGCACAGGTCCTTCTGTTGAAAAAGCTGTACAGGAGTTTCTGTTGGAAAAGCAGTGGAAGACCTGTTGGCAAAGCAGTGTAGGTCTTTCTGTTGGAAAAGCAGTGCAGGAATTTCTGTTGGAAAATCAATTCAATAGCTTCTGTTGGCAAAGCAGCCCAGGTCTTTCTGTTGGAAAAGCAGTACAGGAGTTTATGTTGGAAAAGCAGTGCAATACCTGTTGGCAAAGAAGCACAGGTCTTCATGTTGAAAAGCAGTGTAGGTGTTTCTGTTGGAAAACAAGTGCACGACCTTCTGTTGGCAAAGCAGCACAGGTCTTTCAGTTGGAAAAATAGTGCAGGAGTTTCTGTTGGAAAAGCAGTGCTAGACCTTCTGTTAGCAAAGCAATACAGGTCTTTCTGTTGAAAAAGCAGTGCAGGAATTTCTGTTGGTTAAACAATGCAAGATCTTCAGTTGGCAAAGCAGCACAGGTCTTTTTGTTAGAAAATCAGTGTAGGAGTTTCTGTTGCAAAAGCAGTGCAGGAGTTTCTGTTGGAAAAGCAGTGCAAGATTTTCTGTTATCAGAGCAGCACAGGTCTTTCTGTTGGAAAACCCGAGGGTGCCTCCCAAAACCATTATGATGCAAGAATTTTGGTATTGGATGTCTCCAAGTAGTGTCCTGTGCCTTCCGAATGTCAAAAAATATGGCTACTGTGATTTGCTTTCATTCAACTGCTCAACGTAAATAATTTTCCAAGTGAGAAAGCGAGTCCAAAGTAGATCGTTTTGATTAAGAGGCAAATTGTGAGGATGAAAAGATGTTACGATTTAAACACCAATTTAGTCTTTAATTTACCATCTTTTTTTAGTAATTTGTGAATACAACTGGCCAGTGAAATCGGCCTATAATTGTTTTGGAGACTGGGAGCTTTTCCAGGTTCCGTTATTGGTATTACTATTGCATGTTTCCATGCCTTTGGAAATAGATGTTTGATTCAAAGGTGATTATAAAATTTAAATAAATTGGCTTTTGCCAAAGAGCCTGGATTTTTTATCATATCAAAAACTATATTATCTTTGCCAGGGACCAACGCACTACGATTTGATATTGCAAATTCCAGTTCCTCTGTAAATTTTCTAATAAATATCTTCCATCATATGAAAATTCAACCTAATTGTTCCTTCTCTTCTTTTAATACATCGAAAGTAAAGATCCATACTATAAATACTGATTATGCTTTCAATATTTCTCCCAATAATAATTGAAATGTCCAGTGAATCATGAATTGGTGACCACATATTCATTAATGCATGTCTTGCAGGTCTACTAAAGGAACCATCAATTTTCCTGAAATTCTACACCACCTTTTCCATGGGATATTTTCTGCTATACTAGACACATATTTTTGCCATGATATTATACTGCCTTGTATTGCTTTTTTTATAAATTTAGCAGATATATTACTAAAATGAGGCTTTAATACATTAATATCTATTGCTATATCACACAGTTTATTAATTGTATTTCAAAAAGTAAGAGGACCAGTACTCATATTTTTTAATTTTCTGTTTAAAGTTTCTAGTTTTCTACCAACTGCATATTTTTCCTTTATTAGTAGGGCCATTGTTTCCGACCACCAAGGAACCAGGTATTTTAGTGGTTGGGCACCAGTCTAGAGGCATAGATTTGTTAGCAGCTGCTTTTGTGATAAAGTCCACATAGAATTCATTTGTTTCACCATGATCTTATGAATAATTGAATGGAGGGACTTGACTTGCATGAAATTTCATATTTTCAGTTTTGCTAAACATTCGTCATTAATTGCTTTTCTTTTATTTTGGAGGAGTTGTACTTTCCAATCCACGTATTTCAAATCGGTTCCATACATTAATCGGGGCTTTTTGTTTGGTTAGATAATTATGTGCATTATTGCCTTCCGCTCCTTCTGTTAACCTATTAGATGGCTTCTAGTAATGCTAATAGTTGGGAGTTAGGTTTCACACTGTAAAGACTTCCTATTTGCAACTGGTAAAATTACCGGAATAGAATTTTCCGGATGGTCGGATTTGGGAGGACTGAAGCCGAATTGTATTCAGGATTCTGAAACTTAGCCCCAGCTGATGGGTGGACAGTTCTTGAGTTATTTATTGAACCCACTGTTCTGGATACCACTTTGGTATAAGTTGAACTATTACCTGACAGCTTTTTTCTAGCTGAACCAAAGATGATACGTTCATAATTGGCAATTAAAAATATGGCTTCTTGCAAATTGTATTTAGCCCAGTGCCTCGATGTTGGAGAATGAGCTCCCTCACAATGAAAACAAAACTTGTCTGCTTTATATTCTGTAGGAACGCCATGGAACTGAGTTGAAACATCTTTTCTCGTTGGTCCATTTCATATTAACATTTCAAACAATTACACTTGTAATATTGCATAAGGTGTGGCAAAAAATTACTTGACAGAAATGTTCAAGTTTCTGATTTTGATAGAGTTAGGCTGATAAGGTGTTAACAAATTAATAATATAGCATTATTACTCCCTTTGAGCTTTTTACCTTTAAAAACTGTAGTAGGGCACCTCTTCAGTATATCATCATCTGAGAACTCATAGAGATCACTACAATATATATTCCCTTTGCATGGATAAATATATGGTGAGGAAAGACACTCTGAATAACATTTGATGGAGAAGATTTTAAATTATTCAATAGTACTGAATGAGTTTCATTGTTAGCTTTCACTAGCACACCATGACCATAGCGTTTCGAATTCCATTGTGAAATACAACCTACTTAATTTTCCAGGCATTCATATCCCTTGATATTATTATTACTGCTTTCCTTATATGCACCCTGTACCAAATTAGTTCAGGTTTGACCTTAGGAGCCATTTCCTGTACTTCAAACAAGGTAGAGCACTTTGAGATATAAACATATTCTAAATCCAAGATATTTTGAGTGCTGTGCAATTTTCCAGAACAAGGAAATTAAAAAAATCTGCCATTTTTTACTTTGGAAAAAGCATACTTGGCACTGGTTGCATCAATATACGTTATGTAATCATCAATATCTTTCGTCTCCTGATATTTTTCTCTTTTTATTCTTTCTATATCTCCAAAAGTTTTGAAGAGATTGAATAAGTCTTCATCATAATCTATATTACGAACAATGCAATACTCTCAAATTTTCTTTTATACTTCAGATATTTTGCTCCTCAGGCATCCTGGGAAAGAAAAATGAATGGTTCCAGAGCATAAGCACTGAAAGAATCAATATTGAGGGAGAGGTCCTCTTTAGTTCCTAGGTCGTCAAAATATTTTTTTTTTTTTTTTTACTTGGAGCAGCCCGGAACGTCAACAGTGCCGCGAAGGAGTCAACATATCCAGGGGATGGGACGACATTGTTCGAAAGGTCCATATCTAAGGGTTGAGTTTTATTTGTTGATTGTTGTTGGTTAGTTGGTTAGGTTAACTGCCTGAGACGATTAACAAAGTATCATATGTTGGATTAGAAATTTACATTCTCCATCATCGGCACAGTGGGAGTATTATACCCATATGGTTCACTCCATACCCTACAAGTGGGATAGCACTAAACCCGATATACAGGCACCAGTGTAAGTTAAATCCGCCTGTTAGAACCGAGACCAATAAAAAAGAAATTGACCTCCCCACATTTGTAATGATGGACTTCTAGCCAGAAGCCGAGAGTCCTACCTCGAGGATTGGATATCCCTGGGTTGACCCAACCCTTGAGAATAGTTTCGTCAAAAAAAAAAAGAAAAAAAAATATATCTTCGTGAAGAAAGATATCATCCAGTACTCTCACATATAGCTCCAAATGCAGACACCTGCCAACCGTCGTCACTCCCTCATTCATTTAAACAGGCAGGAAAAATATCCACGCCATTTAAGAAAATAAATAAAAAATTAATCTATATATATATATATATATATATATATATATATATACACACACATATATTATGATAGTGCAAGAGGCTGGCCTGGTGGTAGCGTCCTTGCCTAGTGATTGCAAGATTGGGGTTAGAGTCCTGATCAAATTCGTTATTTCCTCTGGTCGCTTCAACCTCACCATCCTTGTGAGCTAAGGATGGGGGATTGGGAGAGCCTATAGGATCAGGGGTGTAGGAGCGTTTTCCTGGTTGGGGGGCTAAAGTTCGAAATGACACTGAAGGCGGAGCCGCAGGTGCGATGGCATGGGGGGGCGGGGACGTTCTGGGGGTCTCCCCCAGAAAAATTTTAAGAGGAAACACCCTCAGATGCGATTTCCTGGCATCTGACAGCATATTGTATCAAAAACAAAATCATATTTTTGGAAGATTTTTATGTGACCAATTCCAATTTTTACACAATAACAATCATAAAATACCAATAGGCCTATATATATATATATATATATATATATATATATATATATATATATATATACATATATATATGTATATAGATTATATATATATATATATACATATATATAGAATAATTTTAAGTAAGCAAAATTAAGAACAAGCATATTTCTCATAAAAACACACATATTTGAAGGTCATGCCTGAGACCAGAAAATAAACATATTAAAAGTGTACGAATAATGTATAATTAATACTTCATAAGCTCTAAAATTATATAAAAGTATGCATATTTAAAAAGAATTATGAAGAAATTATATATATATATATATATATATATATATATATATATATATATATATATATATATATATATATATATATATATATATATATATATGTACAACATTCATGCTTATATTTATATGTGCGATATTCGTCAACTATATGTGTTCGCGTGTGTCATGTTTTCAATTTATTACTGCATATCAATGATGTAGTTTGTTACTATAATAGTGTTTGGTAATGATGGATATATTAACATATGTTTGCACGGTATGCACTGGGGGTCAAACATATGGGGGCTGCTCTCTGTAAAACTAAGCGAGTGACGAGTGAAGGACTGTAAAACTATGATGCTGGGTACTAACATGATACTTACCTGGCTGGGGTGGGGTGGGAGGGTGAGACTGTACAAGAGCTGTTGCCAGAGATGAAATGCATTTACAAAATGTAAATCTGAATGTTTAAAAGAATATCTTCAGCAAAAAAGTGGGGGGAGCTATAGTCCCCCCAGCACCCCCCCCCCCCCCCTGCTCCTACGCCCCTGTATATGTTGAGTCATCAGCGGCCATTGCCTTTCCCACCTAACTCCTCGCTTGGGTGGAGAGTGAGTTTGGCCGCTGATCGTATGTATTATGGTCAGTCTCTAGGGCATTGTCCTGCTTGATAGGACAATGTCACTGTCCCTTATCTCTGCCATTCACGAGTAGCCTTTAAACCCTTAATAAGAAGGCTTATAGAGGTCCAGTCTTGGTCTGGTCTCTCAACCCGGCCTTAGCGGTATTGTTGAACCTGTCAGGGTGGATAAATTACCTCCCATCACTGCCCAAGCCCATCACTAATACTTAAGCTCCTCCACTTAAACAAAGTGCTGAACCATTAGAGGTGTTTTTCTTGATTAAAGTAATGTCCACTTCACTGTTGCCCCCCCCCCCCCAAGCCATATTACACTGACCGTCTTTGTTAATAACATAAGGAATCTAAATCACTTATATGCACACAAATATATGCGAATATATGTGTATAAATACATTACAAAGGCCTCAGACATGTCTTTATTCATGTATGGAGTTTGGTCATTTCATCACCAGGCTGGCCATTGTGGATTAAAGGTAATGGGGCACTTTAGTCTGATCACTCACTGCAAACCGGTCTAGTATGTAGGGGCCTAACTAGATGTTTTGCCGACCATGGCGATACAAAAACCATTACACCACTTTAAGGTAGCCAACTAATAAAGGCTGTGTGTGTGAGTGTATAAATGTGTATATGTTCCCAATCAATTCATATCAGACTTCTCTCTCTCTCTCTCTCTCTCTCTCTCTCTCTCTCTCTCTCTCTCTCTCTCTCTCTCTCCCCTACCATTATCTTAAAAAGTCTTCGATACAAAGTCACAAGAGATAAAACAATGGTTCTGTCATTGTATGACTTTTTTATCCTTTAACTTTCATTCATAGTTACTACTACAGAGACAAGAATGCCTACAGGGGTAATGGACCACTATCCTTTGATCGTTAATTTACAAAGGCACTTTTAAATACAATTCCCTCAGTTCATATGAGAGAGAGAGAGAGAGAGAGAGAGAGAGAGAGAGAGAGAGAGAGAGAGAGAGAGGGGGGGGAGAGGTTTAAGGGGGAAAGAGGGAAAGAAAGGGTGGTTAAAGATAAAAGATTGGATATCGTAACGAGTTGGAGAGGAAAATTTCAAAATTACAGACGAAAACTAATGTGGTTAAGAGAGATAAAAAGGTGCCTCTACATAAAAAACCAGGGAAGTTAGAAAGAACAAAACTGGAGGCTGGTTAGTTACAGCAGAAAAAATATAGGATGCTATGGAGAGAAAAATGACAGGGTGAATAAAACATGTGGATAAGAATAATAACGGATGGTTTGAAATAGAATGGAAACTAGAAAAAAATAAAAGTTTAGAAAAAAAAAATATTAGAAGTTGGAAAACAAATTAATGGTTTGGGTTAGTGGCGGCTCTGGCGTAAAACTTCCTTAATGTAGACTATCAAACGAAACCTTTCCTTTCTCGAGTCTTAAATCACTGCAAATTAGGCCGTTCTGTTATTCGAAGTTGTAGGATAGGAGAGGGGGAATGCAGGAGGAGTATGAGGACCCTTCCCCTTGTATAAATTAAGACCTGTTTCGGTTGGTAAAGCTGCACAGGACTTCCTACTGGAAAAGCAGTGCAAGTCAACCTTTCGGAACAGTAGTGCAAAACTTGCTGTTGGAAAAGCAGCACAGGACTTTCTGCTGGAAAAAAATGCACAGGACTTTCTGTTGGAAAAGCAGTGCAGGACTTTCTGTTGGAAAGGCTGTGCAGAACTTTCTGTTGGAAAAGCAGTGCAGGACTTTCTGTTGGAAAGGCTGTGCATAACATTCTGTTGGAAAAGCAGTGCAGGACTTTCTGTTGGAAAGGCTGTGCAGAACTTTCTGTTGGAAAAGCAGTGCAGGACTTTCTGTTGGAAAAGCAGTGCAAGACTTTCTGTTGGAAAATCAGTGCAATACTTTCTGTTGGCAAAGCAGCACAGATCTTTCTTCTGGAAAAGTAGCAGGATTTTCTGTTTGAAAAGTAGTGCAAGACCTACTGGCAAAGCAGCACAGGTCTTTCTTTTGGAAATGCAGTGCTGAACGTTCTTTTGAAAAGGCAAAGTAGGACTTTTTGTTGTAAAAGCAGTCCCGGACTTTCTGTTGGAAAAGCAGTGCAAGGCCTTCTGTTGTTAAAGTAGCACAGGACTTTCCATTGGAAAAGTAACGCAAGACTTTCTGCTGGAAAAGCAGTGCAGAACCTGTTTTCAAATCAGCACAGACCTTTCTGTTGCAAAAGTAGCGCAACACTTTCTATTAGAAAAGCAGTGCAGGACTTACTACTGGAAAAGCAGTGTAGGACCTTCTGTTTGCAAAGCAATGCAAAACCTTCTGTTGGCAAAGCAGCATAGGCCTTTCTGTTGGAAAAGCAGCTAGGGACTTGGTTGGAAAAGCAGCTAAGGACTTGGTTGGAAAAGCAGCTCATGATCTTCTGTTGGCAAAGCAGCATGGGCCTTTCTGTTGGAAAAGTAACACAAGACTTACTGTTGGAAAAGCAGCACGGGACATTGCTGGAAAAACAGTGCATGATCTTCTGTTGGCAAAGCAGCTCATGGCTTTCAGTTGGAAAAGTACTGCAGGACTTTCTATTGGAAAAGCAGTGCAAGACCTTTTGTTGGAAAGGCAGTGCAGAACTTTGTTGAAAAAGCAGTGCAAGACCTTCTGTTGGCTAAGCAACAAAGGTCTTTCTGTTGGAAAAGTAGTTCAGGACTTTCTGTTGGAAAAGCAAGGTAATGCCTTCTGTTGGAAAAGTAGTGCAGAACTTTCTGTTGGAAAAGCAGTGCAAGACCCTCTGATGGCACAGGAACACATGTCCTTCTGTTGGAAAAGTGGCGCAAGACTTTCTGTTGTAAAAGCAGTGCAAGAGTTTCTGTTGGAATAACTCAATGAGATTCTGTCTCAGAATTTCAACTATATCTCCCATCTCAAATTCATTTGCATATTACAAATTGGTAGAATTCGTTGAAGGGCAACACAATTATTTTTTTTCTTTTTTGTGTTTATATTCATATCCTGGCTACATTTGTATACTTACATTCACTACTTACTGTTGAATAATTTATTCGTTATTTTAATGAACAATTTAAATTTCTTGTCTAAAATACATTTGAGCAAATTAACGAACTATGATTTTTTAAACCTTTTACCATTTTAAATTATTTCCTATTTTCATCCTTTAAATAATCTGTTCATCTATTTCTATAATTTGAGAATAAAAGTATCTCCATTATCATGAAATACATCCGTTTCCACATATATTAAACACATGGCCTCAAAATATAGCATTTAAAAATTGAAAAATGTTCCAGTCGCTTATGACAGCGCCGAGTGCGGCATGAATTACAACGCGTAATAACTTGTAATGAAGAAGAGCTCACTTTCATAACGTATCCTTTCATATAAATTATCTTCCTTTCGATATCGCCTATCTCTTCATGCCTCTCTCTCTCTATTCATTTCCCACCCTTTGAAATACGACCCATCTGGAGAGATATTCAATTTGTGTCTTGCGTCATTTTCCTCGTTCTTATCTGTTCTACCTAAATATTTTCTTCTTTATATTATAATCCCTTCATTTCTCTTTACCTCTCATCCGCTGTTTATCTTTATACTGAATTTCCAATTACAGGTATTACTCATTCTGTATCTTCCCCTGACGATTTCATATACAGTATAGTATTAGCCCTTTACTTGAAGCAGGGAAATGCAATATCTACTGTGAAATAATCTCTCTCTCTCTCTCTCTCTCTCTCTCTCTCTCTCTCTCTCTCTCTCTCTCTCTCTCTCTCTCTCATCCGCTGTTTATCTTTATACTGAATTTCCAATTACAGGTATTACTCATTCTGTATCTTCCCCTGACGATTTCATATACAGTATAGTATTAGCCCTTTACTTGAAGCAGGGAAATGCAATATCTACTGTGAAATAATCTCTCTCTCTCTCTCTCTCTCTCTCTCTCTCTCTCTCTCTCTCTCTCTCTCTCTCTCTCTCTCTCTCTCTCTCTCATTTCCCCTTATAGATGTGATTCAGTCTTCGCTTTGATTAGTAATTCATAGAGAGGAAGAACCAGAAAGAATTTGCTGTGCATTATATCCATAATGGCTGGATTTCCCTCCTCGATCCTAATTACAGGTGATCGTAGGTAGGATGTTTTAAAGAGGCATCCAATTGAGTACTTTTTCTTTGGATAGTTCAATATCTTGTTTGTTCATTTCATTATGTAATGAACATTTATTTTTCCTTAAACATTCTTATTCCATTGTCGGGGTTTTGAGTCAATACCATTTCTTTGACTTACTTAGCTAGAATATTTTAGAGTTTTGACAATATGAGGTTTTTTTTCGAGGAGGTGGTGAAGGCCACCCCCGCCCCCTTCCACAGGCATAACAGTATATTAAGTAAATATTCTATTGGATTAAATTCTAAGAGGAAATGGGAATTTCTCCCCATTCCTTTAAGCGTTCTCTGGTAAACTTCTGTTAAAGAGAACCATCAACCCAAGCCTTCAGACCAGACTCAATGTCAAAAGTTGAACATGGGGTCATAGATAATATTTATAGTTTTTCTTTGTAGCTTGCATTTTACGCAAACTTAAAATCAATATGTATATGTATATGTATATATATATATATATATATATATATATATGTATGTATATATATATATATATATATATATATATATATTTATATATATACATATATATATATATATATATATATATATATATATATATATATATATATATATATATATATATATATATATATACTGTATATATATACACTGCAGTCTTAAGGTCAACATACATTAGGACAAGGAGCTGCGTAACCTTATAAAGGTGCAATGGCTGAAGTGATTGCGTTGGAACCTCTATAACCTTTTTGGAAGCCATAGGCTTATGGATGGTGCGAATCAGCAGTCTTGAAAGCTCACTACAAGCCTATTAAGCCAATAAGTTTCTGGAATTTTTTTTCAGGGTGGAGCCATCGATCAAAGGATGCCCAGATTCGGAACATTTTTGGTCAAGGATAAGAAAGTGAACCATTGAGTCTGGGAACAATTAATCTAAGTACTTTGAGAGGTAAGGAAGGGGAAATAGTCATGATGATGCAAGAAAGAAGAAGAGATATCCCGGAATTATTTGAAATTCATCTACCTAGAGAGGGAACAAAATAGCCACATAACTATTGCCAATTATTTTACAAAGGAGGCACTGCCGCACGGCATGGAGTAGGCTTTGTTGTTGTGTGAACAGCTATCAAGAAAGATCAGTCATCTTGATTTCAAAAGCAATAACATTAAGTTTTCTATAAAGATAGAAATATTCAAAGTCTGCATAATTCATATATATGCCTCGCAGCAAGGACGCCCTTGTGACACAGAGGAGTCCTTTAGACTCTTACAAAAGGTACATTTAATATGTACACATATACCCATACAAATATACATAAAGTATATATATATATATATATATATATATATATATATATATATATATATATATATATATATATATATATATATATATATATGTATATATATATACAGTATATATATATATATATATATATATATATATATACACATATATATACAGTATATATATATATATATATATATTATATATACATACACACACAAACATATATATATATGTATATATATATATATATATATATATATATATATATATATATATATATTCATATATACATATATGTACATATATATACATATATGTATATATATATATATATATATATATATATATATATATATATATATATATATATATATGTATGTATATATATATATATTTAAATATATATATATATATATAGAGTATGTATATATGTATGTACGTATATATATATATATATATATATATATATATTTATATATATTTATATATATACATATGTGTGTAAGTATATATCTATATATATATAAATATATATGAATATATATATATGTATACATTATATATATATATATATATATATATATATATAATTACTGTATATATTCTTACAAAGCTGGTCTTCATGAAAGTAGAATATTTTATTTATATATTTAAGAGATGTATAGCCAGCTCATAAGGTGAGTTCCACTCACGTAGGATAAAGTTGTGTATGTAAATTACATAAGAATTTCGTCATTCCCTTAGTTGTATTTTCATTCAGTTCGGTTATGCAAATTTACGTTGTTCTAAAGAATTAAATTTTCTTTTCAAGTAGTTTTGTTACGATGTCTTAAGTAGGTTAATCTTGTTAAAAAGTATGCTGTATGACACATACGATAGGTATTGCATTATGTTTCCACGTGGTTGGAAGAGGCATGAAGGTTCTAGACTAAAGTTTAATCTTTTTTTTAATGTTACGAGAGGAGATGAGCAGAGTTAGCTGAGAGTTGCCTTGCCAAACAGCGATAGTACCCCTTCTTCAAATTGCTAAGTTGGCAACCTTATGCCGCTAGAGCCATGCCCCCAGGCTACGAGAAGGATTTACTAGAAATTTCTACAGTGAATTATGTTAATATATAAGGACCTAGCAATACAGAGACAGAGAAATCCAGCCTAACCATCAGAAGAGCCATCATCCAACAGCCCTCTCCAGCATCTACTCAGCCACTACGTATCTCCTCTCCAACGTGCATAGTGTTTTCCTCTCCAACGTGCATAGTATTTTCTCTCAAATGTGAATAGTGTTTGTTCAAACATTGGAATTTCTGTGGTTTAATTTAATAGAAGTGCCATGTATACATGAGTACCATGAGTACTGGTAAATTATAAAAATCAATTGGTTTTTGTGACTGGCCTTGTGTAATTAGGTTAAACTGTGAAGTGTATTTATTTTGCTTAACCATTCAGTAATCTTGTGTGGGCCAAAGGAACGTAAGAGTATTAGTTAAGTATATGTAAGTACAATTCTGGTTTACTTTCTATAAGTGTTAAAGTGTCACTTATTCATTAATTGTCAAATTTAAATATTTTCATAAATTAATTTCGGGTGAAACAAGTGATTCTATAATTTTTCAAAGTATTATTTTTATCTTAGTCT
>NC_090727.1:175176935-175191935 GCF_036898095.1 Palaemon carinicauda | reverse complement strand
TAGGAACTCCTGGACTTCTTTTCCAAAAGAAACTCTTTCACTGCTTCTCCAATAGAAGTTCCTGCACTGGTCTTCCAATAGAAAGACGTCTGCTGGTTTGCCAAGAGAGGGTCTGAGAGTGCTTTTCCAACAGAACCTCCTTCACTGTTTTTCCAACAGAAGCTTTTGCACTGCTTTTCCAATAGAAAGATCTTTGCAGCATTGCTAGCAGAGGTTTTGCACTGATTTCCCAAGAGAAAGGCCTGCATTGCTTTTCCAATAGAAACTCCTGCGCCACTTGACCAACAGAAAGACCTCTGCTGCCTTTCCAACAGGAAGTTCTGCACTACCTTTCCAACAAATGTATTGAAGAATGTATTGCACTGCTTTTCCAACAGAAAGTCTTGCACTGTTTTTCCAACCAAAAGTCCACTGTGCTGCTTTTCCAGCAGAAATTCCTGTGCTACTTTTGCAACCTGTGCTGATTTGCCAATAGAAGAACTTTCACTGCTTTTCCATCAGAGAGTCCTGCAGTTTCTCCATCAGAGAGTCCTGCAGTTTCTCCAACAAAAAGACCTGTGCTGCTTTGCCAACTGAAAGTTTTGCACTGCTTTTTCAACAGAAAGTCATGGTCTGCTTTTCCAACAGAAAGACCTTATGTTGCTTGGCCAACAGAACAACTTTCACCTTTTGCAACAGAAAGTCCTGCGCTGCTTTTCCAACAGAAAATCCTGCACTAATTTTCCAGCAGAAAGACTTGCGCTGCTTTACCAACAGAAGGTTTTGCACTGATTTTCCAACAGAGAGTCCTCTGTTGCTTTTCCAAAAGAAACTCCTGCGCCACTTTACCAACAGAAAGGTCTGTGCTGCTTTGCCAACAGAAGTGGTTGTTGCCTTAAAATGTTTCTTGAATTTGAATGTTACCTCAATGTGTTATACAACTTAAATATTTTTAGATTAATTCCGTAAGTGTTGCTGCGCAGTTGTGGAAAAGATATATGTTTTATTTCGTAAATAGAAATTCTCTCTTGGAAGCTGAAATAAATTAACATCAAGACATGTTCGTAGGTGATTAATTAGCCAGGCTTGTCCTTTTTCATCAAAACGAACTAAGTTATATATTTGTTCGTTGTAGATTCATAATTGATAATCCATTCTCTTAACTTATAACTTCAGATGTAAAATTCTCCTCATTATTATTTGTATTATTATTATGAATAATGTTATTTATGTCATTAAAATTAGGTTATTTTAATCTTACTCTTTGCGTCTCCTTCTCTTCCCTGAAGGAGTTCAAGAATAAATTTCCATGGTAATTAGCAGACTTTTTTCCACTTTGATTTTAAACTTGGATATTTATCGATTTTATCTGGATCAAACTCTTGCATATCCTGTTCCAAAATACGGACGAAGACAAGAGTCCCCCCAAGAAATTATACTTTTAGGAATTCTCTAACTATTGGCAAAGTCTCATGAACTTATTTCTTTTGTCATCTGTAATATTTGAAGTTTCAATGCTTTGTCTCTAGTCATCAGTATAGATGCTGTAAATAAGGAATCATCTTTTAAAGGTTTAAAGGCCGCTCATGAATGGCAGAGACAAGGAACAGCGACGATACCATAGCTAGTAGGACAAGGCCGTAGGGATTCAGCCTATATCCATATGATCAGCGACCAAAACCTTTCTCTACCCAAGGTAGGATCTGGAAGGGTCAGGCAATGGCTCCTGATGATCCACCAGGTAGACCTACAGGCTCCCCCAAACCCCATCTTTAGCTCACAAGGATGGTGAGGTAGCAGACATTACAAGAAACTATCGAGCTTGAGGGGAACTCGAACCCTAGTCTGGCGATCACTGGGCAGGGACGTTTCCAATAAGCCACCACAACCCCTAATCTCAATCACTTTATATCTTGTCATATTCCCTCAGGAATTTTATCTCGCGTATGCGGTGCACTGTAGGCATTACTTAACGGTCTTTGCAGCATTCCTTCGACCCTATCTGTACCTGCTTTAAATCCTTATACTTTACCTCTATCTTTGCTTCCTTTCTTTTATCCTACTGTCCACCCTTCTATAACTATTCGTATCGCAATTGTAGCGTTTCCCCAGTTGTACGTGGGTACCGAATGGCCTCACAAGCCCGAGCTCTAATGAACCTAATCTCAGGAATTTTTAAGGGAAATAATTTATTTTGGAATTTTGTAAGTTGTTCAGGTGTATTATTATCATTATTATTATTATTATTATTATCTCTGCCCACGAAGTTGGAAGGAGGTTATATTTTCCCCCTTTTTTGTTTGTGTGTGTGTGTCTGTGAACAGCTTCCTGGCCACAATTTTAATCGTAGAGTAATGAAACTTGTAGGGATTAACTGTTATATAAAAGCTGGAATGATGAAATTTTGGAAGGCCAAGGTCAAAGGTCAAGGTCACGGCCAAGCAAAATGTCCAATTCACGTAATCAACCATGTTTGGACATCGTTGTCACAGAGACTTCAAACTTAGTTCATATTTCAGTGTATAGAAATTCCACGCCAATTAATATATATTAAGGTTGTACGTTAATGTCGCGTCCAAGGTCAAGGACAAGGTTAAGCCAAAGGTCAAATTCCGATCATCAATCATACGGCACAATTTTCATCGTAACGTAAATGAAACTTGCAGGGATTTTAAACTGAAATATAAAGAGTTGGAAAGGATTAATTAATTCAGGGAAAGGCATGCTGGTTTCGAGAAGTAAGCTGCCGAGCGGAGGTCTTCACTCTCAGAGTGCTTTTCTTCTTCTTCTTCTTCTTCTTCTTCTTCTTCTTCTTCTTATTATTATTATTATTATTATTATTATTATTAGTTAAACTACAACCCTAGTTGGAAAAGCAGGATGCTATATGGCCAAGGGCTCCGACTGGGAAACTAGCAAAGGAAATAAGGAAACACAGAAAACTCTAACCTAAGACAGTGGAAGACCATGGTACTGATGCTCTGGCACTACCCAGTAGAGCAGAACAAGGTTTTACTTGTGATTAACTTATTCCAAGACCATTTTCCGGCAAAAGTTTCACCCTTGGAGGAAAAATAACCTCCTAGGTTTCACCTTACCCCACTTTGTGAGGTGTTCCAAGGTATGCACTTGTACGTTAAACCTTTTGCTTATCTTTAGTAATGACCTTCATCAAATATTCAATAGTCCTATCTATTCACAATTATTATCTCCCTCTCTAAACTCTCGTTTTCAGCTCTCGCGATGCTAATAACGCACATGTAAATAAGAATAATAAAAGTACGTTCAAATTATTTCTTCCAATTTGAGTATCTTTAATGATGAAGCTCGCCAGACTGTTTGTTATAGCTGTAATTATCTCCACCAACGAAGTTGGTAGGAGGGTTATGTTTTTGGCCCTGATTTCATGTTTGTCCTTTTGTCTGTCTGTTTGTTTGTGAAAAACGTCCTGGCCACAATTTTACTTATAGTAGGAAACATTCAGAGATTAATCGATATGTTAAGACGTGGAAGTGATTCAATTCTTAGAGCCCCAGGTCAAACGTCAAGGTAAAGGTCGATCCAAAGGTTGCCTGATTTAATCATAACTTTAACCCCAAGTTCGCACATGGTTGTCACACAGACATCAAAGGCGCATACGGTCTAAATTGATTCAGGGAAAGGCAAGCTGGTTTTGAGAATTAAGCTGCCTTGGTGGAGGTCTGCAGTGGCAGAGTACTTTGTGAGTTCTCTTTGAAATGGATGCGTGATTTTCCCTTAAGTATTATTTTGTATTGTTCCGATAATATATGTGCTAAAGACTTTTCAAACCCCGGTCTCATTCAAAGGGTTGAATGAAAGATCTTCCCTGAAGAGAATGGACGTTTCCTATCGCCTGTCATTAATTCTCGGTCGATGGTTCACTGCCTGAAGGACTAAGGCCAAGGAAAAAAGATGCTGACGAGAAGGAGGGAGACATACATTATTCGCGGAACAACCGGGTTTGAAGGTCGTTCTTTTCCTCTTTGATGTTCAGAAGAAATTCTGAGAAACGGTTCATATATTCAAATGAGTAGAGGAGAAAGCATGTACAAACACAAACACACGCACACACATACGGTGTCTATATATATATATATATATATATATATATATATATATATATATATATATATATATATATAAATATATATATATATATATAAATATATATATATATATATATATATATATATATATATATATATATATATGTATGTATATAGATATATATATACACACACACACATATATATATATATATATATATATATATATATATATATATATATATATATATGTTTTATGTAATCTCCGTTTGATAATGTGTATGAATTTTATAAGACATATCATTATTAGGAATTTCTTTTATAATAGTCATGGAACAATATATGAAAGGATGAAAAATTAATTATTTCAATCATCATAATAACTGTAGGATGACTATTAACTCGAGTTTACTTGACGAGCAAAAGTCGATTATAAAAAACACATTAGGAAGAACATTAAGATGAAAGTAATTTCCCCTTTATATGATTATAACACCATTTGCTCTCTCTCTCTCTCTCTCTCTCTCTCTCTCTCTCTCTCTCTCTCTCTCTCTGATGATAATCATTAAGTACCAAACTTAAGATAAGAGGCTTAGCATCAGCCTTTTGTCTTTATTTTCTCTTTCTTGGCTGACGTCTTCCACCACCAGCCGAGTGCCTGAAGCTATTTGGTGGGATGTAGGCCATTCCCACTTCTCCATTAATGGCTTCCCCAGGCGAGGCTTCACGGGAGAGTCGGAGCAAGAGAAGATGATTTGAAAATGGCCCTTCAAACGGCTAAATGGAAAGGGGACTTGATTAAAATCCCAGAAGAGAGAACGAGGAAATTAGTTGTATGGAGGGAAGATGTGATTCTAAATCGATAATTTAACCCACCATATAAAGAATTCATTTACTATAGAAGGTAATCTTCGGTTATGAGATGAAATAAGGAAATAATTTTCTTTTGCTGCCTGGCTTATAAAATTTCTTCTTATAGTTGGCCTTTCTCCTAGACGGGTACTTGAAGTTTTATTCCAGCTGTGACCAAGTTGAGGGATGGTCTTCCTAATCAGGTAGTTGAATCGGTAGAACTGCAAAAGTTCAAACTAGCAAGCAAATGTTTTTATGTTGAACAGGCTGACATAAATCTTTTTATAGTTTCTTTATGAAGTATCTGTTTTGTTGTTTCTGTTTTTAGATTGTTTTATTAATTGTTAATTATTTCTCAATGGGCAATTTTTCCTTGTTAGAGCCCTTAAGCTTATAATAATAATAATAATAAAAATAAAAAGCCTGCGAATCAATTCTTGATACCATTTTCCTTAATCTTTTGATTCTGCGACCTTCAAGAGGTTGGTCTATCACTCATTCGGCACAAAACCACACTCTTTAACATGGAACCAGCTTCTTCCGTCTTCTCGGTTCCTGGGTCACACTAGGTTAATTTATTTGTCTCCTTAAGAAAGAATAAAAAAAAAAAAAGATCAAAAGTAATTTCCTGTCATCCGATTAAATATCCTTCCTTCTATGTGTAATTAAATTGAGGGTGACTTGGAATCCATTTGATGATTTGAATTTAACCAGACCCACCTTAAACCTCTTGGAAACAGATCCAATTATCTTATTGCTATCTGGAGAATACTCCGGGCTATACACGTGTCAGAAACCTATTTTCAGATTATAATTATTATAATTGTTATTCCTGTTGATATCGGTTTGATTTTTTATATTTTATTCTTTGTTAATTATTGCCCTTTTCCAAGGTCTTAATTTTTTTTTAAATGTTTCTGTTGTTTTAATATTTTGTAATAACTTTTTGTTATTTTCATGTCTTGAAAATAACAAGAAAAAAATCATATACTATTGTTTTGAGGATCATCATCATCATGATCTCCTCCTACGCCTATTGACACAAAGGGCTTCGGTTCGATTTCTCCAGTCGTCTCTATCTTGAGCTTTCAAATCAGTACTTCTCCGCTCATCATCCCCTATTTCACGCTTCATAGTCCTCAGCCATTTAGGACTGGGCGCTCCAACTCATCTAATGCCTTGTGGAGCTCAGTTGAAAGTTTGGTGAATTAATCTCTCTGGAGTGGTGCAAAGAGCATGCCCAAACCATCTCCATCTACACCTCACCATGATATTATCCCCAAATGGCACTCGAGTTATCTCTCTTATAGTTTGGTTTCTAATTATGTTCTGCCATTCCCAATATTCTTTTGAAGGCTTTGTTCTCAAATCTGCAAAATATGTTGGATATTGTTTCATTGTCATACCACGAATCATGTCTATACAGTAACACCGACCTCAATAAACTGATATATAGCCTGATTTTTACATGTAATATCAGGCGATTTGATTCGCAAATTTTACCTAACGTAGCCTTTTTTTATTTGCTTTTTTGAATCTTTTATTAAACTCCAATTCTGAAAACCAGTATTAGAGATCATAGTTCCTAAATATTTAAAGGATTCCACCTAATTAATCCTTTCTCCTTCTAATGATATTTCATCTTCATTGCATATTTCGTTTTAATCATCTTGTTCTCTTTTCTGTTTATCTTAAGCCCAACTTCATTTGATATTTCATGCATTCTGGTAAGCAAGCTCTGCACGTCCTGTGGTGTTCTGCTGATAAGGGCAACGTCATCAGCATACTCTAGGTCAGCTAATATCCTGTTACCAATCCATCCAATCCTTCTCCAGCATCCCCAAGTGTTCTATACTTTACAAAATCTATGAGGTGGATAAACAACATAAGTGACAACACATATCCTTGGAGAATTCCACTGATCAATGGAAATTCATTTGATAGGACTCCACTAACATTAACTTTGCATTTGCTATGCTCATGAACAGACCGTATCAAATTTACGTTTTTAAGAGGAACATAATAACGCAGGCCTCTCCACAAAATTGGCAAGTGGCCACTATCAAAGGTTTTTTCATAGTCCACTAATGCCATCAAAAGTGGATTTCTATATTCTACACATTGCTGTACCACGTGTCTTAAAATGAAAATTTGGTGAGGTCAGTACAAATTCTACCTTTTCTAAATCCTTCTTGTTAGTCTCTTAGCTTTTCATCAGTCTTTCTCCCTAGTCTTTTTAGAATGAGCATACTATTTGTTTTCATGACAACTGACGTAAGTGTTATGCCTCTGTAATTATTGCAATCAGTCAGGTCTCCTACTTTTGGCATTTTCACCAACACTCCTAGCTCCCCTTCATCAGGTTTTGCCTCTTCACGTCACATTCTACAAAATAACCTTTGTAAGTATTTTGGGGATCACTTCATTTTCGGCCAATATCATCTAAGAAGTTATTCCATCGTATCCAGGTCTTTCCGTCTCTTTAGTTTTTTAATGATGGCTTCGACTTCAAACACACTGAATTCATTTATGGGCACATCAAGGTCCTCTTCAGCTTCAGGTATATCAATCAAATTGTTGCCTTCATATCTCCTATTCATGACCTCACTAAAGTGTTCTATCCAACGTTGTCTTTCAAACACTTCTGTTGTAAGAGATTCATCTCTCCTATTGATGTGTATATTCTTCCTCTTCTTTGCCCCAGTAGATATTTCATTAATAATTCTATGAGGAATTTATAAGGATAAATTAGACCTATTGTTTGTGTATTATATATTGATTTTTATACTTAGATAAACTAAATTAAGATTTAAACTGTTTACGACCAAGAAAGTAGTCTTAGTTAAGCGTAAAGTTTTTGATGGTTATATCAAAATGTACGACACGAGAAAAGGGTCATAATTATTTATTTATATATTTATTATTATTATTATTATTATTATTATTATTATTATTATTATTATTGTTGTTGTTGTTGTTGTTGTTGTTGTTGTTGTTGTTGTTGTTGTTATCCGTGTCAAAAGGCTTTGCTCTTCAACAGTTTGTCGGAAATAAAATCATAAATGAGAAAATATGTAATAATTGGTGTCAATATTTTTTGTTTTATATAATCCTTCCTAAGTAAAGTGCCATTTAACCTCCCAGGCTAACTCTGAACTTCATCTCAGAAATATTACACACTTTGCATGTGAATGAATTGCTGAAAATATTTTTATCTTGAGTGCAAACACGTGAAAATAAAAACCAACGCAGCTTTGCGAGAACATCAAAGGATTATGGCAATGTTTTTTTAATAACGTAAAAATTCTTTTCTCAGAATATAAGCAACGATTTTATCACTGTTATTTATATATTTTTTTTTTCTAGTTGGACGAACTTGCGTCATACACAGCAAAGATTTTGAGATTGTTTTAGTAGTAAACTACGCTATTGTTTTAAGAGCATGAGTCTTAACTTTTTTACTACTATTTGAAAGAGGAAGAAAGCATCAAGTTCCATTATGAAAACTTTTTCAAAAAAAAAATATATTAGAAATATTATCGTTTTATTGTTATATGAGTTGCTGAAAAGAAACCTTTGTTTAATGAGAAAACATTTCTAATAAAACATGCGTAGAACTTCAAGTGATGAAACCTTTAATGTTAACTTTTATTAGTCAAAGAAATTCGTTGGCAAAATGTCTAAAATATCATCGAATATCATTTCCGTTTCGTTTGAAAGTCAAATGTCTTACATTTCATGTTAAACTGTTCCAGAGTTTTACGTTTATGAATTATGAAAAAAGGAACCTATTAATGAATTCTCTTTAGGCACAAATAAAGTAGAAGGAAAAGAATATTCTACCCTCATTAAACATTCATATATGCGAGGTCCTTTCGTCTGATTATGCAAAGCTTTTCGCCTGTTCATTTACGGAAGTCACCTTTGAATAATGTATTTTGCACCAGACCTTTCCTCCCCTTACCCCCCCCCCCCCCCCATCGAAGGGGGTCGTATTTTGGATAACGGATTAATGAGATCCATCCGGGATCCCGCACCGCTAACCCATCTACTTCCTCCTAAGGTTACGTCCCAACTTCAGGTTAGGTTATGTAACGTCTCTATCAGATTGGGTAACGTTTTTACTACATAGGGTGTGATATTTTTAGATTTGGAGACGTGTGTTGCTTAAGAGTTTTACGTGACCTTATTTATAAAGGTAGTATTTCTCTTTCTCTTTGGGGATAGAAATTATTAAGGTATCCATGTGTCTGCCGATAGACAATGATTATCATTGTATTCCATTAAACATGGTTATAAGCGTTTCATTTTACAATAGACGAGATAGTATAAGAGATACGAGTGATATCCATCAGATTTAGTTAAAATTCAACAGGGATTACTCGAAGGTTCTATTACACTCAGATTAAAATAATCCAATACGGTACTTAGTTTGCATTTTCTCCATATCAGATTGGGATTACGTATTGATTCAGTTCGAGAGATATCATTGGACATATAGGAATTACGATTATATGGTACATTACACTATGAATGGATGACATTTTTGTCTCACATAACTTTAATTTTGTATCTTTTTTTATCAAGATTTGATACTAAAATGGTTAACCAGGCTTCTTTTTGTTCGGCTGTTTGCCTTTTGCTGAAGTTTCCCCAATTAGATACATTTTCTTTCATGGTTCCCATACTCCGTTGTCTAATAACTGTTTCGTGAATTTTGACACTACATTTCTTTTTACGGCCAACTATTCTCAATTAGCGTGATATTTTTTTCTTTAATCAGGTTAGGATGCCATGGGAATATTGTCGAAGAGATGTAGAGAGGGTTTTATTTGTTCTTCGTTGTTCTTAGACGAAAACAAACTTTCGTCCTTTAATGTGAGAATTGATTCAGGTGCAGTTAAAAATTTATAACGAGGTGTGACCATAGAGGTAAGTAGTGATTAAGTTGGGTGAAGCCACGCCCCTTCTGCTAATCCGGTAAATAGTTACTAACACAGACGTGTGTTATCGGCGTCCAAGAAACAGGGCTTTCTAAAACTATTACTTTCCAGGTGCACATGGGAGTGCTTCGGTGAACATGTGGCCTGCCCAGGGCTTGGGGCAAAAGGCAGCACGTTTATGATTAGGAAAAATGTTCATTTTCATTTGTTGTGCACTTCATGCAAGAGGGTACGTTTGCCGTCTGCTGTTCCCAGTAAGGAGCGTATGAGGTGGGTCTGGTTATTTTCAAATCCTCTAATGGATTCCAAGTCACCCTCAATTTAAGTACACATAGAATTGAAAGATATTTAATCGGGTGACAGGAAATTACTTTTCGTCTTTTTATCTCTTTCTAAAGGAGACAAATAAATTTACCTAGCGTGGCCCAGGAACCGAGAAGACGGGAGAAGATGGTTCCATGCTAAAGAGTGTGGTTTCGTGCCGAATGAGTGATGGACCAACCTCTTGAAGAATGTTACATCAAAAGATTAGGGAAAATGGAATCAGGAATTGATTCGCAGTCTTCTCTGTATTATTATTATTATTATTATTATTATTATTATTATTATTATTATTATTATAAGCTAAGCTACAACCCTAGTAGGAAAAGCAAGATGCCATAAGGTCAAGGGCTCCAAGAAGGAAAAATAGCCCAGTTAGGAAAGGAAATAAGGAAATTTATAAACGATATGAGAAATAATTAACAACAAAGCAAAAGGTAGATGAGGCTCTTGATTACGCTCAGGCTGACAATTTCTCCACTCGACCACCTCCAGTAGATGAGGTGGCAGTTCCAGAGGGGGAAGCAGTGTACGGTAGACATACTTTGTTTTGAATAGCAACTCCCATTCCCCAGCTCTCCCCTTCGCCCTCATTTCAGCTCTGATGACCTGGTCATTCTATCAACCGGGAGGAGAGAAAGACCCTGTACTCCAGTAGGAGGTTAAAGCTATGCTGCTAAAGGGTACTCCAGAGGAGGTTGGTTACAACTCTCCGAACTTCTCCAGCCTTGTATATCTGGTAAGATAATCCCCAGGAGATTGGAGACCAGTGATGGATCTTTCGACTCTGTTTGTCCATTAGATTCAGTTTAGGATGGAAAGGCACAGGACAGTCAGATATGCCCTAAGAAAGAACGATTTTATGATCTCCATCAACCTCAGACATAATTACTTTCAGATCCCTGTTAATTTGTCCTCAATGAAATTCCTAGGGAGCACAGTGTTTCAATCCAGAGTACATTTCTTCATGTTATCCAGAGCCTCTGGCGTTCACTTGGGTATTCACTTTGGTGTCTGCATGGGCACATGCTAATGGGATATGTATCATCAGGTATTTGAATGACTGGATAATGCTAGCAGACTGGGAGTCCTAATTTGTCGCCATTGGGACAGACTGGTCTTGTTTTGTTACGATCTTGGCATTTTGACAAATTTGGAGAAGTCCAACCTTTCTTCTACACAGAGAATGATAACCCGGCTCAAGGAAGTAGCTTATCCCTTCCTACGTTGGACACAGGTACCGGAAGAGCAAGTGTTACAACTTCTAGGTAACAAAAGCTTTTTTTGCACGATTGCCTTCACCTGTGGTCGTTGCAATGGTGTCTAAAAAGACACTAGTCATAAGCCACATATTCTGCAAAAGCTCTAGTTCCAGTTGAGCAAGATACTAGATCCTAGCTCTTTTGATGGCTGAGCAACGTCTCATTTTTTCACAGATTTGTCAAAGAGAGGGAGGGGAGCCCATCTCAAATACAATTTAACATTAGGACTGTGGTCCCTAGAGGACGAGTCCCTTCATGTCAGCGTGTCGGAGTTGAAGGCAGCCTGTCTAACCCTACAACACTTCCAGCCATTGCTAACCAGCCACTTGGTTATATTGATGAACAACAGTGCAACCATAGTATCACATGTCAACAAAGGGGGTGGCACAATATCACAGCTTCTCTGCCAGCTAGCATCCTTGATACACAACTGGGCAGTCCACAATGCAATACTTCTTTCAACCTGGTTCATTCCTAGTAAAAAGAACATTATAGTGGATTAGTTTAATCAGAGGGATTGGATAGTTGCCTCAGAATGGTCTTTGAACCTCCTAGTAACAACGAGGCTTATAACTTTGTGGGGTTCCTCGACAGCAGATATGTTCAAGACAAGCCTCAACAAGTCTGTGCTCTTCTGTCTTTCTGCCTTCTTTGAATGGTATTAAATAAGGTTTTAACATTCCACAATCTAAAGTTGACCCTAATAGCCTTAAAGTGGCGATATGCAGAAAGGTACCTTGACGTTCTGTTTCTTTTAGTGGAAACTCGAAGAGAACTTCTACCTTGGTACAACCTACTTTGTCAGCCCCACCTGCAGAGATTCCACAGTTCGGCAAAGTCCCTATCACTTCCCAGCTGGAGGTTATCCAGTACTTCCTCCGAGAGAGAGGCTTTTCGCACGAAGCAAGACAAGTCGTGTCCAGATACTCCAAGAAGTCCTCTGCAGATGTGTACTAAGCAGAGTGGTCCATCTTCTGTGGTTGGTGCCGTGGAAGGGGTATTTCTCTTTACAGAGCCTCTATTCCACTCATAGGAGATTTCTTAGTGTACCTTCAAATGGAAAAGTGCCTCTCAGTATCAGTAGTAAAAGGCTATCATTTGGTCTTGAGGCAGGTACTGAAACTGAGAGGAGTAGATATTTCCCTTTCGTAGGGATTATCCTTGTTCGTTGAAAGCGTAGAACAAGCCTGCCCTCCATATGAGATCTGAACCCCAGCTCGGGTCGTAACCAAAGCTGGCCCTTGAAGAGAGTATACGAACCCTTGAGGCTGGCTTTAGACAGGGATCTTACCCTGAAGACCGTCTTTTTCCATGTGTTACCTTCAAAGAAACGAATAGGCAAACATCACAGACTCTTATTTTCTGAGTCACTCAGAGTACTGGAGTCGGGTCTTTTTATCCTTTTTTCTACAATTAGAGGGGGGGGGGGGTGTTAAGGGGGGGGGAGGTCTGGTGCAAAATACATTATTCAAAGGTGACTTCCGTAAATGAACAGGCGAAAAACTTTGCATAATCAGACGAAAGGACCTCGCATATATGAATGTTTAATGAGGGTAGAATATTCTTTTCCTTCTACTTTATTTATGCCTAAAGAGAATTCATTAATAGGTTCCTTTTTTCATAATTCATAAACGTAAAACTCTGGAACAGTTTAACATGAAATGTAAGACATTTGACTTTCAAACGAAACGGAAATGATATTCGATGATATTTTAGACATTTCGCCAACGAATTTCTTTGACTAATAAAAGTTAACATTAAAGGTTTCATCACTTGAAGTTCTACGCATGTTTTATTAGAAATGTTTTCTCATTAAACAAAGGTTTCTTTTCAGCAACTCATATAACAATAAAACGATAATATTTCTAAAATATTTTCATTTTGAAAAAGTTTTCATAATGGAACTTGATGCTTTCTTCCTCTTTCAAATAGTAGTAAAAAAGTTAAGACTCATGCTCTTAAAACAATAGCGTAGTTTACTACTAAAACAATCTCAAAATCTTTGCTGTGTATGACGCAAGTTCGTCCAACTAGAAAAAAAAAATATATAAATAACAGTGATAAAATCGTTGCTTATATTCTGAGAAAAGAATTTTTACGTTATTAAAAAAACATTGCCATAATCCTTTGATGTTCTCGCAAAGCTGCGTTGGTTTTTATTTTCACGTGTTTGCACTCAAGATAAAAATATTTTCAGCAATTCATTCACATGCAAAGTGTGTAATATTTCTGAGATGAAGTTCAGAGTTAGCCTGGGAGGTTAAATGGCACTTTACTTAGGAAGGATTATATAAAACAAAAAATATTGACACCAATTATTACATATTTTCTCATTTATGATTTTATTTCCGACAAACTGTTGAAGAGCAAAGCCTTTAGACACGGATAACCACAACAACAAAAACAACAACAACAATAATAATAATAATAATAAATAAATAAATAAATAAATAATTATGACCCTTTTCTCGTGTCGTACATTTTGATATAACCATCAAAAACTTTACGCTTAACTAAGACTACTTTCTTGGTCGTAAACAGTTTAAATCTTAATTTAGTTTATCTAAGTATAAAAATCAATATATAATACACAAACAATAGGTCTAATTTATCCTTATAAATTCCTCATAGAATTATTAATGAAATATCTACTGGGGCAAAGAAGAGGAAGAATATACACATCAATAGGAGAGATGAATCTCTTACAACAGAAGTGTTTTAAAGACAACGTTGGATAGAACACTTTAGTGAGGTCATGAATAGGAGATATGAAGGCAACAATTTGATTGATATACCTGAAGCTGAAAAGGACCTTGATGTGCCCATAAATGAATTCAGTGTGTTTGAAGTCGAAGCCATCATTAAAAAACTAAAGAGACGGAAAGACCTGGATACGATGGAATAACTTCTTAGATGATATTGGCCGAAAATGAAGTGATCCCCAAAATACTTACAAAGGTTATTTTGTAGAATGTGACGTGAAGAGGCAAAACCTGATGAAGGGGAGCTAGGAGTGTTGGTGAAAATGCCAAAAGTAGGAGACCTGACTGTTTGCAATAATTACAGAGGCATAACACTTACGTCAGTTGTCATGAAAACAAATAGTATGCTCATTCTAAAAAGACTAGGGAGAAAGACTGATGAAAAGCTAAGAGACTAACAAGAAGGATTTAGAAAAGGTAGAATTTGTACTGACCTCACCAAATTTTCATTTTAAGACACGTGGTACAGCAATGTGTAGAATATAGAAATCCACTTTTGATGGCATTAGTGGACTATGAAAAAACCTTTGATAGTGGCCACTTGCCAATTTTGTGGAGAGGCCTGCGTTATTATGTTCCTCTTAAAAACGTAAATTTGATACGGTCTGTTCATGAGCATAGCAAATGCAAAGTTAATGTTAGTGGAGTCCTATCAAATGAATTTCCATTGATCAGTGGAATTCTCCAAGGATATGTGTTGTCACTTATGTTGTTTATCCACCTCATAGATTTTGTAAAGTATAGAACACTTGGGGATGCTGGAGAAGGATTGGATGGATTGGTAACAGGATATTAGCTGACCTAGAGTATGCTG
>NC_090727.1:175124435-175171935 GCF_036898095.1 Palaemon carinicauda | reverse complement strand
GGCCTTTAAACCTTTAAAAGATGATTCCTTATTTACAGCATCTACACTGATGACTAGAGACAAAGCATTGAAACTTCAAATATTACAGATGACAAAAGAAATAAGTTCATGAGACTTTGCCAATAGTTAGAGAATTCCTAAAAGTATAATTTCTTGGGGGGACTCTTGTCTTCGTCCGTATTTTGGAACAGGATATGCAAGAGTTTGATCCAGATAAAATCGATAAATATCCAAGTTTAAAATCAAAGTGGAAAAAAGTCTGCTAATTACCATGGAAATTTATTCTTGAACTCCTTCAGGGAAGAGAAGGAGACGCAAAGAGTAAGATTAAAATAACCTAATTTTAATGACATAAATAACATTATTCATAATAATAATACAAATAATAATGAGGAGAATTTTACATCTGAAGTTATAAGTTAAGAGAATGGATTATCAATTATGAATCTACAACGAACAAATATATAACTTAGTTCGTTTTGATGAAAAAGGACAAGCCTGGCTAATTAATCACCTACGAACATGTCTTGATGTTAATTTATTTCAGCTTCCAAGAGAGAATTTCTATTTACGAAATAAAACATATATCTTTTCCACAACTGCGCAGCAACACTTACGGAATTAATCTAAAAATATTTAAGTTGTATAACACATTGAGGTAACATTCAAATTCAAGAAACATTTTAAGGCAACAACCACTTCTGTTGGCAATGCAGCACAGACCTTTCTGTTGGTAAAGTGGCGCAGGAGTTTCTTTTGGAAAAGCAACAGAGGACTCTCTGTTGGAAAATCAGTGCAAAACCTTCTGTTGGTAAAGCAGCGCAAGTCTTTCTGCTGGAAAATTAGTGCAGGATTTTCTGTTGGAAAAGCAGCGCAGGACTTTCTGTTGAAAAAGGTGAAAGTTGTTCTGTTGGCAAAGCAACATAAGGTCTTTCTGTTGGAAAAGCAGACCATGACTTTCTGTTGAAAAAGCAGTGCAAAACTTTCAGTTGGCAAAGCAGCACAGGTCTTTTTGTTGGAGAAACTGCAGGACTCTCTGATGGAGAAACTGCAGGACTCTCTGATGGAAAAGCAGTGAAAGTTCTTCTATTGGCAAATCAGCACAGGTTGCAAAAGTAGCACAGGAATTTCTGCTGGAAAAGCAGCACAGTGGACTTTTGGTTGGAAAAACAGTGCAAGACTTTCTGTTGGAAAAGCAGTGCAATACATTCTTCAATACATTTGTTGGAAAGGTAGTGCAGAACTTCCTGTTGGAAAGGCAGCAGAGGTCTTTCTGTTGGTCAAGTGGCGCAGGAGTTTCTATTGGAAAAGCAATGCAGGCCTTTCTCTTGGGAAATCAGTGCAAAACCTCTGCTAGCAATGCTGCAAAGATCTTTCTATTGGAAAAGCAGTGCAAAAGCTTCTGTTGGAAAAACAGTGAAGAAGGTTCTGTTGGAAAAGCACTCTCAGACCCTCTCTTGGCAAACCAGCAGACGTCTTTCTATTGGAAGACCAGTGCAGGAACTTCTATTGGAGAAGCAGTGAAAGAGTTTCTTTTGGAAAAGAAGTCCAGGAGTTCCTATTAGAAAAGCAGTGCAGAAGTTTTTCTTGGAAAAGCAGTGCAACACTTTCTGTTGGAAATGCAGCGGAGGACTTTCTGTTGGAAAAGCAGTGCAAGGCATTCTTTTGACAAAACAGTACAGGTCTTTCTGTTGAAAAAGAAGTGCAGGAGTTTATGTTAGAAAGGCAGTGCAAGACATTCTGTTGGCAAAGGAGTGCAGGTCTTTCTATTGAAAAAGCGGTGAAGGAGTTTCTTGGAAAAGCAGTGCAATACCTCTTGGCAAAGAAGCACAGGTCCTCATGTTGAAAAGCAGTGCAGGTGTTTCTGTTGGAAAACCAGTGCACGACCTTGACCTTCTGTTGGCAAAGCAGCACAGGTCTTTCAGTTGGAAAAATGTGTGGGAGTTTCTGTTGGAAAAGCGGTGCAAGACCTTCTGTTGGCAAAGCAATACAGGTCTTTCTGTTGAAAAAGCAGTGCAGGAATTTCTGTTGGTTAAACAGTGCAAGATCTTCAGTTGGCAAAGCAGCAAAGGACTTTTTGTTAAAAAATCAGTGTAGGAGTTTCTGTTGGAAAAGCAGTGCAAGATCTTCTGTTAGCAGAACAGCACAGGTCTTTCTGTTGGAAAACCCGGCCGTGCCTTCGAAAACCATTATAATGCAAGAATTTTGGTATTGGATGTCACCAAATAGTGTCCTATGCCTTCTCTATGTCAAAAAATTTGGATACTGTGATTTGCTTTCATTCAACTGCTCTACGTATATAATTTTCCAAGTGGGAAAGCGAGTCCAAAGTAGATCGTTTTGATAGAAAGGCAAATTGTGAGGATGATAAAATGTTACGACTTAAACACCAATTTAGTCTTTAATTTACCATTTTCTTAGTAATTTGTAAATGCAACTCGTCAGTGAAATAGGCCTATAATTTTTCTGGTGACTGGGAGCTTTTCCAGGTTTAGCTATTGCATGTTGCCATGCCTTTGGAAATAGATATTTGATTCAAAGATGATTATAAAATTCAAATAAATTGGCATTTGAAAAACAACCTGGATTTTTTATCATATCAAAAACTATATTATCTTTCCCAGGGACCAATGTACTACAATTTAGTATTGCAAATTCCAGTTCTTCTGAAAATTTTCTAATAAATATCTTCCATCATACAAAAATTCATGCTAGTTCCTTCTCTTCTTTTAATACACCGAAAGTGAAGATCCATACTATTAATACTGATTATGCTTTCAATATTTCTCCCAATAATAATTGAAATGTCCTGAGAATCACTAATTGGTGACCCAATATACATTAATGCATGTCTTGCAGGTCTACTATAGGAACCATTAATTTTTCTGAATTTCTACCCCACCTTTTCGATGGGATATTTTCTGCTATACTAGATACATAGTTTTGCCATGATATCATTCTGCCTTGTATTGCTTCTTTTATAAATTTAGCAGATATATTACTAAAATGAGGTTTTAATACACTAATTTCTATTGATATATCACACAGTTCATTAATTGTATTTCAAAACGTAAGAGGACCAGTACTCAAATTCTTAAATTTTCTGTTTAAAGTTTCTAGTTTTCTACCAACTGCATACTTTTCCTTTATTAGTCGGGCCAGTGTTGCCGACCAACAAGGGACCGAGTGTTTCAATAGTTGGGCACCAGTCTAGAGGCATACATTTGTTAGCTGCTTATGTGTTGAAGTCAACAAAGAAATAATTCGTTTCATCATGATCTTATGAATAATTGAATGGAGGTTCTTGAATTGTATGAAAATTTAACTTACCCAGGTCAGCTCTACTTATATTATAACGCTCATTTGAAGGACTTGCTGTATATCCGAACATAGTTACTAATATAGGAAAATTGTAGCTGACCTTTATGGTCGTCAAGCACTTTCCGTACAAACCTATCAACAATATTGTTAGAATAAAGAGTCAATTGAAGAATATGTTCCATTGAGTCTTCTAATTATAAGTGCTGGTATATTCGTCGTTTAATATTCATAAGTTGTAATCTTTTACTATTTGTTCATCATTGGAAACATTTGTATTAACGCTAACACTTTTAGCGTCCCAAAGGCATTGTGTACATTGAAGTCTCTGATTTATAGGGAATCTTGCTTATCTGGGAGTTCTTTGGTTAGATTTTGCAAATAATAGTTACAAGAGGGTTGATTGTATATATTATGAATATTAAAAGTTATCATTAATATGGACTTCAACTCTAGATAACTGAAATTCTGACGTGTTGAATATCTGAGCAAAGTAAATTACTTTACTATGAATGTAGATAGCAATTCCTAATACATCAGAGGAGTTGAACGAGATTGTAATTTCCTTCTGAAGAAACAGTACTGTTAGTATGTTGTAGGCATATTGCAAAAGCGTTATAATTTTTTACCAGACTTTGAGTTTCCCCTATACAGTATGTAAACGGGTTTTAAGACCATTAACATTCCACTGAATAATGTATGGATTGCACATTCTGGCAATGGAGACGGATTTCCGCTGGGCAGAGCGTTATTTCTGCTTGTTTTGCTGCAGTTGGATTTCTGTTTAACTGCCCTGCCATTACTGTTCAAATTAGGTTTTAGTTCTTTGGATGTAATTTCCTTAAGATTAACTGAATTATGATTTGCTTCCTGTTTACCATTTTAATTTTGATTAAGCTTTTCTATAAATTTTTCAAGAAAAAGAGTCCTTGTTGCACGCTTCTTTGTCAAATTATCAATATATGCAACCAGAAAAGTGGGTTTCTAATTATCCATAATTTTTTTTATTTTTGTTCTTGATAAAGTTATCAACCACACTATTAATTCTATGTATATTTATGTTTCAATATCATAAATTTCAGATAAAAAGCAATCATAACAACCACATAAAATTTTATGAGGTGCTTTTTTCTGGGTTATTGCTTTTTTGCAAAATCATCGACTTGATAGTTATACCTATAAACGGACATGGATTTATTTCTTCGAGAGCTAATTAAACTTCTCTCAGCTACCTGAGAATCACATGGATTCTGTTGGAACTCGACCTCTATTACTAGTTTGGTAATTTGAATAGTTATGAAGATGAGTTCCTATTGATTGGCGCTCAAGGGGCCCTTATTCCGTTTGGCTAAACATTCATCATTAATTGCTTTTCTTTTATTTTGGAGGAGTTGATCTTTCCAATCCAGGTATTTCAAATCTGTTTCATACATTAATCGGGGCTTTTTGTTTGGTTAGATAATTATGTGCATTATTACCTTCTGCTCTATCTGTTAACCTATTAGATGGCTTCCTAGTAATGCTAATAGTTGGGGAGTTATATTTCACACTGTAAAGACTTCCTATTTGCAACTGGTAAGATTACCGGAATAGAATTTTCCAGATGGTTGGATTTTGGGGGACTCAAAAAATTAAGGGTGGACAGTTCTTGAGTTATTTATTGAACTCACTGTTCTGGATACCACTTTAGTGTAGGTTGAACTATTACCCAACAGCTTTTTTTCTAGCTGAACCAAAGGTGATACGTTCATAATTGGCAATTTCAAGTTTGGTTAGTTCCAAATTGTATTTAGCCTAATGTCTCGATGTTGGAGAATGAGCTCCCTCACAATGAAAACAAGTTTTGTCTACTTTACCTTCAGTAGGAACGTCATGGAACTCAAAACAGTTCAAACATCTTCTCTTGTTGGTCCATTTCATATTAATATGTCAAACTCATAACACTTGTAACATTGCATAAGGCGTGAATGAAATTACATGACAGCAATGTTTAAGTGTCTGATCTTGATATATTCAGGCTGATAAGGTGTTGAACAAATGAATAAAATAGCATTATTACTACCTCTAAGCTTTTCAACTTTTAAAATTGTAGTAGGGCACCTCTTCAGTATATCATCATCCGAGAACTCATAGAGATCACTACAATACATAATTACACTTGCATGGTTAAATGTACATTGGGGAAAGACACTGTGGATAACATTTGTTGGAAAGGAATTTAAATTATTCAACAGTATTGCTTGAGTTTCATTGCCAGCTTTCACTAACAGACCATGATCATAGCGTTTCAATTTCCCTTGTGAAATACAGCCTACTTTATTTTCCAGGCATTCATTTCCCTTGATATTATTTTTACTCCTTTCCTTGTATAACGCCTTGTACCAAATTGGTTCATGATTGACCTTACGAGCCATTTCTTGTACTTCAAACAAGGTAGACCACTTTGAGATATAAACATATTCTGAATCCAAGATATTTTAAGTACTATGCAATTTTGCACGACTAGAAAGTTAAAATCTTTACCATTTTTACTTCGGAAAAAGCATACTTGCCATTGGTTGCATCAATATACGTTATGAAATCTTCAAAATCTTTTCGTCTACTGATATTTTTTTTCTTTTTTCTATATCTTCAAAGGTTTTGAGGAGATTGAATAAGTCTTCACCATAATCTATATTACGGACAATGCAATACTCTCAAATTTTCTTTTATACTTCAGATATTTTGCTCCCCAGGCATCCTGGGGAAGAAGAATTGAAGGATTCCACTGAAGGAATCAATATTGAGGGAGAGGTCCTCTTTAGTTCCTAAGTCGTCAACAATTTTTTTACTTGGAGCAGCCCGGGACGTCAACAGTACAGAGGAGTCAACTTATCCAGGGAATGGGGCGTCATTGTTCGAAAGGTCCATATTCAAGATTCAGTTTTATTTGTTGAATGTTGGGGTTAGTTTAACTGCTTGAGACTATTAACAAAGCACCATTGGTTGGAGTAAAAATTTACATTCTCCATCATCGGCACAGTGAGAGTATTTTACACATATGGTTCACTCCATACACTACAAGTGGGATATCACCAGACCAGATCCACAGTAGGGGCACAGGTGTAAGTTGAACCTGCCTGTTAGAACCGACACTAAAAACATGGCATAACACTTACGTCAGTTGTCATGAAAACAAATAGTATGCTCATTCTAAAAAGACTAGAGAGAAACACTGAAGAAAAGCTGAGAGACGAACAAGAAGGATTTAGAAAAGGTACAATTTGTACTGACCTCACCAAATTTTCATTTTAAGACATGTGGTACAGCAATGTGTAGAATATAGAAATCCACTTTTGATGGCATTAGTGGGCTATGAAAGAACCTTTGATAGTGGGCACAGGCCAGTTTTGTGGAGAGGCCTGAGTTACTATGTTCCTCTTAAAAATGTAAATTTGATTAAGTCTGTTCATGAGTATAGCAAATGCAAAGTTAATGTTACTGGAGTCCTATCAAATGAATTTCTATTGAACAGTGGAATACTCCGAGGCAATGTGTTGTCATTTATGTTGTTTATCCACCTCATAGATTTTGTAAAGCATAGAACAATTGGGGATGCTGGAGAAAGATTAGATGGATTGGTAACAGGATATTAGCTGACCTAGAGTATGGTGATGACGTTGCCCTTATTAGCAGAACACCGCAGGACGTGCAGAGCTTGCTTACCAGAATGCATGAAATATCACATGAAGTTGGGCTTAAGATAAACAGAAAAAAGACCGAGATGATTAGAACGGAATATGCAATGGAAGATAAAATATTAGGAGAAAGGATTAATTAGGTGGATTCATTTAAATATTTAGGAACTATGAACTGTGAATTAGGGGATGATGAGCGGAGAAGTACTGATTTGAAAGCTCAAGATAGAGACGACTGAAGAAATCGAACCGAAGCCCTTTGCGTCAATAGGCGTAGAAGATCATGATGATGATGATGATGATCCTCAAAACAATAGTATATGATTTTTTTCTTGTTGTTTTCAAGACATGAAAATAACGAAAAGTTATTACAAAATATGAAAACAACAGAAACATATAAATAAAAAATTAAGACCTTGGAAAAGGGCAATAATTAACAAAGAATAAAATATAAAAAATCAAGCCGACATCAACAAGAACAATTATAATGATAATAATCTGAAAATAGGTTTCTGACACGTGTATAGCCCGGAGTATTCACCAGATAGCAATAAGATAATTGGATCTGTTTCCAAGGGGTTTAAGGTGGGTCTGGTTAAATTCAAATCCTCAAATGGTTTCCAAGTCACCTTCAATTTAATTACACATAGAATGAAGGATATTTAATCGGATGACAGGAAATTACTTTTCCTCTTTTTTTTCCTTTTTTTTTTCTTAAGGAGACAAATAAATTAACCTAGTGTGACCCACGAACCGAGAAGACGGAAGAAGCCGGTTCCATGTTAAAGAGTGTGGTTTTGTGCCGAATGAGGGATAGACCAACCTCTTGAAGGTCGCAAGATCAAAAGATTAAGGACAATAGAATCAAGAATTGATACGCAGGCTTTTTATCATTATTATTATTATTATTATTATTATTATTATTATTATTAATAATAATAATATTATTATTAGCTAAGCTACAACCCTAGCTGGAAAAGCAAGATACTATAAGCTCAAGGGCTCCAACAAGGAAAAATTGCCCATTGAGGAAAGGAACTTAGGAAATAAATAAACGATATGAGAAATAATTAATAAAACAATCTAAAAACAGAAACAACAAAACAGATAATTCATATAGAAACTATAAACAGATTTATGTCAGCCTGTTCAACATAAAAACATTTGCTTCAAGTTTGAACTTTTGAAGTTCTACCGATTCAACTACCTGATTAGGAAGACCATCACTCAACTTGGTCACAGCTGGAATAAAACTTCAAGTACCCGTCTAGGAGAAAGGCCAACTGTAAGAAGAAATTTTAGAAGTCTGGCAGCAAAAAAAAATTATTTCCTTATTCCACCTCATAACCATAACCGAAGATTACCTTCTACAGTAAATGAATTCTTTACATGCTGGGGTAAACTATCGATTTATAAACACATCTTCCCTAGTTCCAGTCCATACAATTATTTTCCTCGTTCTCTCTTCCGGGATTTTAATCAAGTCCCCTTTCCATTTAGCCGTTTGAAGTGCCATTTTCAAATCATCTTCTCTTGCTCCGACTCTCCCGTGAAGCCTCGCCTGGGGAAGCCATTAATGGAGAAGTGGGAATGGCCTACATCCCACCAAATAGCTTCAGGCACTCGGCTGGTGGTGGAAGACGTCAGCCAAGAAAGAGAAAATAAAGACAAAAGGCTGATGTTAAGCCTCTTACCTTAAGTTTGGTACCTAATGATTATCATCAGAGAGAGAGAGAGAGAGAGAGAGAGAGAGAGAGAGAGAGAGAGAGAGAGAGAGAGCAAATGGTGTTATAATCATATAAAGGGGAAATTACTTTCATCTTAATGTTCTTCCTAATGTGTTTTTTTATGAACGACTTTTGCTCGTCAAGTGAACTCAAGTTAATGGTCATTCTACAGTTATTATGATGATTGAAATAAATAATTTTTCATCCTTTCATATATTGTTCTATGACTATTATAAAAGAAATTGCTAATAATGATATGTCTTATAAAATTGAAACACATTATCAAACGGAGATTACATATAATATATATATATATATATATATATATATATATATATATATATATATATATATATACTGTATGTGTGCGTGTTTGTACATGTTTTCTCCTCTACTCATTTGAATATATGAACCGTTTCTCAGAATTTCTTCTGAATATCAAAGAGAAAAAGAATGATCTTCAAACCCAGCTATTCTGCGAATAATGTATGCCCCCCCCCCCTCGTCAGCATCTTTTCTCCTTAGGCTTAGTCCTTCAGGCAGCGAACCATCGACCGAGAATTTAATGACAGGCGATAGGAAACGCCCATTCTCTTCAGGGAAGACCTTTCATTCAGCCCTATGAATGAGACCGGGGTTTTGAAAAGTCTTTAGCACATATATTATTGGAACAATACTAAATAATACAGAAGGGGAAATCACGCATCCATTTCAAAGAGAACTACAAAGTACTCTGAGATTGCAGACCTCCGCCACGGCAGCTTATTTCTCAAAACCAGCTTGCCTTTTCCATTATCAATTTAGACCGTATGCGTCTTTGATGTCTGTGTGACAGCCATGTGCGAACTTGGGATTAATGTTATGGTTAATTCAGGCGACCTTTTGATCGACCTTTACCTTGACGTTTGACCTGGGGCTTTCAAAAGTGAATTACTTCCATGTCTTAAGATATCGATTAATATCTGAAAGTTTCACTACTCTTTGAGTACACGTGTGGCCAGGAAGTTTTTCACAAACAAACAGACAAAGAGATAATCATAAAATCAGGGTAAAAAACATAACCTCCTATCAACTTCGTTGGCGGAGATAATTACAGCTATAACAAAGTCTTGCGGGCTTCATCATTAATTACATTCATAGTGTGAAGATGGCGCTAGTTCCGCCTACTTTTGAATTCGACCTCTAAAAAATTACAAGCAATCCTTTCGATTTAGATTTAGATTCGGAGAATGCTCCTTTCAAATACCTGATAGAGTTAAAGGTTTGTATTCCAATTCCTTTAACATTCAAGGAAAGGTGGAAGAAATATTAGTTTAGGAGATGTTTAAAGATACTCTAATTGGAAGAAATAATTTGAACGTACTTTTAATATTCTTATTTACATGTGCGTTATTAGCATCGCGTGAACTAAAGACGAGAGGTTAGAGAGGAAGGAAGATAACAATTGTGAATAGATAGGACATTTAAGACATCGTAACAAAAATAGGTGAAATAAAAAGTTAATTCTTAAAAATAACGCAAATTTAGATATACTGACTTGAATGAAAAATACAAATAAATTAACGACGAAAGTCTTACATAATTTACATAACAGCCTTATACATACATGAGAGGAACTCGCCTTAAGAGCTGGCTATTCACCTCTTCAATGCACATATGAAAACAAAAATAAAATTCCTGATTAACTTATTTACGCTACACTAGAGCCGCTTTGTAAGAATATATATATATATATATATATATATATATATATATATATATATATATATACATACATACAGTATCACGCACACACACGCATATATATATATATATATGTATATATATATATATACATAAAATAGATTAAACGGAATTAGCAGAACAACTGACTAAAGCCAAGTAATCAACAAACCACTAAGTATAGCATTTATAGACTATAAGAAAGCTTTTGATTCTGTCAAAACTTCAGCAGTAATGACAGCCCTTCAATGACAATGAATAGCATAATCTTATGTTAGAAAACTTGAAGATATCTATATGGGAAGTACAACAATCCTAAAACAACATGGAGATGTGAGAAAACACCTAATTAAACAGGTAAACCCATCTCTCCTAAATTATTCAAAGCTCGCTTAGAAGAGGTTTTTAAGAACTCAAATTGAGAAAAATGTAGGAATTAACATTAATAAGGATTTCTTTAACAACTTAAGATTTGCAGATGACATAGTTCTGTTAATGAATCATGGGAGGAATTGCAAAAGATGATTGAAGGTTTGAATAGAGAAAGCAGAAATGTAGGAATGGATATTAAATCTGAATAAAGCTAAGATAATGTTCGATGAAAATGCAGAAGCAACAAAGAGTTATGGATAAACCTCAAGAAATTGTTAATGAATATACGCCCTCGGGGCAGACAGTGTTTCCTCAGGACATGAGACCAAAATTAAAAGAAGGATAAGTATGGAGTGAAGAGCTATTGGTAAACAAAATGAGAGTAAGAAAATTGAAATGCTACTTTCACAAAATAAAAAGCATTTAATCAGAGGGTAATACCTGTATTAACTTATGCTTCAGAAACCTGCAGCCTTACTAAAGCTAGAACAACTCAAAGAGCAATGGAAAAATAATGATGGGATTAACGCTACGAGAGAATACGAGTAACATGGACACGAGAGCAAACTATAGTAGAAGATATTCTAACAACATGAAAGAAAAAGAAATGGACATGGATACGACATACAATGAGAATGCCAGTAAACAGATGGACATTAAGAAAAATGGAATGGGTCACTAAAGATTGCAAAACATGCAAGGGAAGGAAGAGAAGACAAGGGTTTGATGGAAGTATATTTGCAGGTATAAACTGGCATTGAAAGACCATGAACACACGTGAATGGATTGCCATGCCTCAGGCATTTGTTCTGCAGTAACCTAGTAACGGCTGATGATGATGATGATATAGTATATATACATACAAACACACACACACACACACATATATATATATATATATATATATATATATATATATATACATATATATACATACATTATATATATATATATATATATATATATATATAAATATATATATATATATATATATATATATATATATATATATATATTTATATATACAGTATATATATATACATAGTATGCATATTCATGTACAATATGCAGTATACTGTATATATATGTGTGTATGTGTGTGTATGTATGTATTAATGATTATGAATGTGTGTGATATATATATATAATATATATATATATATATATATATATATATATATATATATATAGAGAGAGAGAGAGAGAGAGAGAGAGAGAGAGAGATGGAATATAGAAAAATTGTTTATGAGTTTATATATATATTACATATTTTTATAGCGTTAACCAACCAACCAAATAATTACTTACGATAAAGTGTTGTTAAATGTAAAAGTATATTGTTAACAGCCAACCAAGTAAGTATATAAAAATGTATATTGTTAACAGTCAAACAGGTAATTACCTAGGAAACATTGTTGTTAAAGGAATGTTTATATTGTTAAAAATGCAAGAGTTTTAAAGAAATATGTAGCTTGTCAAGTTTTCAAGTTATTCATCACAAAATTTGCAAGAGTGAAGACATCCCAACTGTATAGAAGAGCTGCATTTTGTCTAAGTAAAATTTCACAATTCATTATCTATATAAAGTTTTATATTAATTAGATTTATAAATTACCTATACAAAAACAAAAAAAAGTGATTTGTTATGAGAGTTATTATATATATTATAATATAATATATACATCCAACTTGGTAATTTTTTTTGTTATAGCCCATGGAGTTTACATTTACTAAACGTGGTGGAAGGAAGCTACTTCACAAGGGGTATGCTTATACAATAACAAAAAGGAGGGATAAAATTACCTACTGGAGATGTGAAGAGAGAGGAAGATGTGGAGAGCGACTGAAGACTGTAAATGATATATTGCAAGGAGATCCACTGCCACATTCTCATCCACCAGATGCTAGTAGAGCTGTTGTTCTCAAGAAAGTACAGGAGATGAAGGAAAGAGCCACTAATACTGAAGAATTGACGAGTACTATAGTTCAGAACTGCACATCTGACTTTCCGTTAGAGGCAGTTGGTTCTCTTCCCAAAAAAGAAAGCCTTAGCAGAATGATTCGCAGACAAAGGAAATTCACAGATGGAAACGAAGTAACAGACGAACTTAGGCTTTCGCTAAGAGGTGAGAGATTCGTTTTATTCGAAGAGGAAAACATCATTATAATGGCAAGTGACGGTAATCTCGATTTATTGGCGAAATGTAGGCACTGGTTTTGCGACGGTACGTTCGATAGTGCTCCTGAACACCATCAACTGTATACCATTCATGCTCTCCTTGAAGAAAATCATACAGTTCCACTTGTGTACTGTATTACAAAATTCAAAAATCAAGAAACATACGATACAATATTTTCTAAACTTAAAGAAGTGCGTGATTTGGATCCTAGTTCAATAACACTTGATTTTGAAAAGGCAGCAATAAATAGTGTAGAAAAACATTTTCCTAATTCTCATACCTCTGGATGTTTTTTCCACTTTGGCCAATGCCTTTGGAGAAATATTCAGACATGTGGCCTACAAAACTGGTATAATGAACCAAGAAATGCTTTCGTAATCAAAAGCCTTACAGCACTGGCTTAGGATGTCATAGATGTGTTTAATGAATTCATGGCTTCATAAGACGAGGAAACAGATCAGGTTCTAAAAGAATTTCTCGTCTACTTTGAGACTACTTGGATAGGCATTGTACAGAGGGGACGACGACGACGCCCACAGTTTGATATCTCAATGTGGAATGTACGAGAAAAAACATTGCTAGGTGCAATTGTAAATGAAAGGTTAAAAAAACTCTCAGATGACTATGAAAACTTAGATAAACTACAGTACTTAAAGGCCATTGCACATAATTTGTAATTCTCAATAGATTTTAGACATCTTTTTATATGGTCTGTCATATCTAAAAACCTATTTTATTAAATTTTATTTTATTCCATTTTATTTATTCTATTCATTTGATTAAATCTCATTTATTCTATTTTATCCAATTTGTAAGTTTTAAGCGGTTTCGATAAATTTATACTATATTTCAATAAAGGCACTGTTAACCCCAAAAAATAAATGTCTTTGATAATTTTATTTCATGTCAGGGGACGAAACGTCCGTTAAACGAAACGTCCATTAAACTAAACGTCCGTCGACCAACTGTCCAGGGTCCAAATGTCCGGGAACCAACAGTCTGGGGACTAACTGTCCGGGGACCAACTGTCCGGGGACGAAACATCCGGTCACATGGCTGACTGCGGGGAAGCCTCCACCCTTTTGCCCATCCACTGAACTGTTACTTTGATTGCGTTTCAGATTTTGGGGGGTAGGTGGAGGCAAGAAGTTAAGTTATAGAACTCAGATTTGAAGAGTTAGCAGAAATACAAATTAGTTTTAAAATTTGTGTTTGTTCTCACACGTATACACACTTTTTTCCTTTAATATGAGACTCCTAATAATATGAGGAGCATAACATTTTAGACACCTTGAGAACCAGGATCGAAAGTACCATGAGGTTCATGGCCAAGGCTACCTTGTCTGTTGTCCAAGAAGATGTCTCTCTCTAGATTACTGGGTTTATTACACAAGGCATATACAAATCAATGGGTTTGTCTACATCTGATCATCTTCCTCTCGTAAGGATTATGGTGGAATAAACACTTCTATATTAATGGTAATAGAAATGCTACTTGCTATGAATGCTGCTTACATGTATTAACATAGGTCCAGCCTAATGGGGTTGCAATTGCTATGCTCCAAGGGAAGGGAGGAAGAGAGCATAAAGGGCCTGTCAGTCTTGTTCTCATCCTAGATTTATACTGTAATTGACATCTTAGATGTGACATTTATGGTCCTACTAGAGAGCTAAGGTAATTACATGCCTTGCTGATTAGCAATTACATGTCCTAGTAAAAATGTTTTCAAGGACCTTTGAGTGCATACCCACAATAAAAGCTCAGTAAATGTGGCCTAACGTTTCCATATTCTAGCGTCTAGCACCCACAGAGAGATTCTTTTTGAAAGCAAGAGTAGCACTGACTGCTCCAATCTCAAAAGCACTCACTCTCTCTTGGCCTGATGCACTGCGGGAACTAAAGCTTAAAGCTTTCTTGATAGTTTCCTATAGCCAAAAGATAATTATGTTTTTTGTTCTGGAACCTAGGTCTGGCTAATTAGGTTCACTTAAGGTAACGCCTTAGTACCCTTACACGACACAAAAACAGCCCATCCAAATAATCAGTTACTTCCCTAAGAGTAAAAACTTCAAACGATGAAAGCCTGGAATCAGCAATTGAAAGACTTTTAGTTTTAGCTAATTCTGGAACAAAGGATAAAACGACCTGACTCTAGTACTCCGAGTGACACAGAAAATAAGAGTCTGTGTTGTTTGCTTATTCGTTTCTTTGAAGGTAACAAAAGGAGAAAGTTGGTCTTCAGGGTAAGATCCCTGTCTAAAGCCAGCCTCAAGGGTTCGTATACTCTCTTCAAGGCACAGCTTTGGTTACGACCCAAGCTGGGGTTCAGATCTCATATGGAGGGCAGGCCTGTTCTATATTTTCAACGAGCAAGGATAATTCCTACGAAAGGGAAATATCTACTCCACTCAGTTTCAGTACCTGCCTGAAGACCAATGATAGCCTTTTACTACTGATACTGAGAGGCACTTTTCCATTTATAGGTAAACTAAGAAATCTCCTTTGAGTGGAATAGAGGCTCTGTAAGGAGAAGTACCCCTTCCACGGCACCAACCACAGAAGATGGACCACTCAGCTTAGTACACATCTGCAGAGGACTTCTTGAAGTATTTGGATATGACTTGTCTTGCTTCGTGCGAAAAGCCTTTCTCTCAGAGGAAGTACTGGATAACCTCCAGCTGGGAAGTGATAGGGACTTTGCCAAGCTGTGGAATCTCTGCAGGTGGGGCTGACAGAGTACGTTGTACCAAGATAGAAGTTCTTTCCGAGTTTCCACTAGCAGAAACAGAACGTCAGGGTACCTTTCTGCATATCGCCACTTTAGGGCTATTAGGGTCAACTTCAGGTTGTGGAATGGTAAAACCTTATTTAATACCCTTCAAAGAAGGCAGAAAGACAGAAAAGCACAGACTTGTTGAGGCTTGTATTGAACATATCTACTGTCGAGGAACTCCACAAAGTCATGAGTCTCCTTGCTACTTGGAGGTTCAAAGACCATTCTGAGGCAACTATCCAATCCCAGTGATTCAACTAATCCACTATAATGTTCTTTTTACTAGCAATGAACCAGGTTGAAAGAAGTATTGCATTGTGGACTGCCCAGTTGTGTATCAAGGATGCTAGCTGGCAGAGAAGCTGTGATATTATGCCACCCCATTCGTTGACAAGTGATACTATGGTTGCACTGTTGTTCATCAGTATAACCAAGTGGGTGGTTAGCAATGGTTGGAAGTGTTGTAGGGATTGATAGGCTGCCTTCAACTCCAATACGCTGACATGAAGGGACTCGTCCTCTATGGACCACAGTCCTCATGTTAGATGGTATTTGAGATGGGCTCCCCTCCCTCTCTTTGACACATCTGTGAAAAAATGAAACGTTGCTCAGCCACCAAAAGAGCTAGGATCTGGTATCTTGCTCAACTGGAACTAGAGCTTTAGCAGAATATGTGGCTTATGACTAGTGTCTTTTTAGACACCAGTGCAATGACCAGAGATGGAGGCAATTGTGCATAAAAAGCTTTTGTGACCTAGAAGTTGTAACAATTGCTCTTCTGGTACCTCTGTCCAATGTAGGAAGGGATGAGCTACTTCCTTGAGCCGGGTTATCATTCTCTGTGTAGAAGAAAGGTTGGACTTCTCCAAATTTGTCAAAATTCCAAGATCAAAACAAAACAAGACCAGTCTGTCCCAATGACGACAAATTAGGACTCTCAGTCTGCTAGCATTACCCAGTCATTCAAATATCTGATGATACACATCTCGTTAGCATGTGCCCATGCAGACACCAAAGTGAATACCCCAGTAAACACCTGAGGCTCTGGATAACATGAAGCAATATACTCTGGATTGAAACAATGTGCTCCCTAAGAATTTCAATGAGGAGCAGTTAACAGGGATCTGAAAGTAATTGTCTGAGGTTGATGGAGATCATAAAATCATTCTTTCTGTTCTGTGCATTTCCATCCTAAACTGAATCTGATGGACAAACAGAGTCGAAAGATCCATCACTGGTCTCCAATCTCCTGAGGATTATCTTATCAGATATACAAGGCTGGAGAAGTCCGGAGAGTTGTAACCAACCTCCTCTGGAGTACCCTTTAGCAGCATGGTTTGAACCTCCTACAGGAGTACAAGGTCTTTCTCTCCTCCCGGTTGATAGAATGACCAGGTCATCAGAGCTGAAATGAGGGGGAAGGGGAGAGCTGGTGAATGGGAGGTGATATTCAAAACAAAGTATGTCTACCGTACACTGCTCCCCCCTCCGGAACTGCCACGTCATCTACTGGAGGTGGTCGAGTGGAGAAATTGTCAGCTTGAGTGTAATCAAGAGCCTCATCTACCTTTTGCTTTGTTGTTAATTATTTCTCATATCGTTTATTTATTTCCTTAGTTGGAAGCCTCATTATTAAAGCATCTTACTTTTCCAACTAGGGTTGTAGCTTAGCTAATAATAATAATAATAATAATAATAATAATAATAATAATAATAATAATAATACAGAGAAGGCTGCAAATAAATTCCTGATTCCATTTTCCCCAATCTTTGGATATTGCGATCTTCAAGAGTTTGGTCCATCACTCATCCGGCCAAAACCACACTCTTTAGCATGGAACCAGCGTCTCCCGTCTTCTCGGTTCCTGGGCCACGGTAGGTCAATTTATTTGTCTCCTTTAGAAAAAAAGACGAAAAAAAATTTCCTGTCATCCGATTAAATATCTTTCATTCTATGTGTAATTAAATTGAAGGTGACTTGGAATCCATTTGAGAATTTGAATTTAACCAGACCCACCCCATAAGCTCCTTCCAGGGGACAGCAGACAGCAAACGTGCCTTCTTGCATGAAGTGCACAACGAATGAAAATGAACATTTTTCCTAATCATAAACATGCTGCCTTTTGCCCCCAGCCCTGGGCAGAACCACATGTTCACCGAAGCACTCCCATGTGCACCTGGAAAGTAATAACTTTAAAAAGCTAAGTTTCTTGGCCGCCGATAACACACGTCTGTGTTAGTAACTATTTATCGGAATAGCAGAAGTGGCGTGGCTTCACCCAACTCACCCACTACCTACCTCTATGGTCACACCTCGTTATAAGTTTTTAACTGACGAGTTCTAGCGGCACCTGAATCAATTCTCATATTAAAGGACGAAAGTTTGTTTTCGTCTAAGAACAATGAAGAAAAAACCAAACCCTCTCTACATCCCATCGGCAATATTTCCATGGCATCTAAACCTGAATAAAGAGAAAAATATCACGCCAATCGAGAATAGTTGCCCATAAAAAGAAACATAGTGTCAAAATTCATGAAACAATTATTAGAAAACGGAGTATGGGAACAATGAAAGAAAATGTATCTAATTGGAGAGACTTCAGCAAAAGGCAACCAGCCAAACATAAAGAATCCTGGTTAACCATTTTAGAATTAAATCTTGATAAAAAAAAAGATACAAAATCAAAATTATGGGAGACAAAAATGTCATCCATTCATAGTGTATTGTACCATACAATCGTAATTCCTATATATCCAATGCAAATGTAATTTATCAAATAAAAAACCCATTTTGATATCTCTCTAATTGAATCAATACGCAACCCCAGCCTGATATGGAGAAAATGCAAACTAAGTACCGTATTGGATTATTTTAATCTGAGTGTGATGGAACCTTCGAGTAATCCCTGTTGAATTTTAACTAAATCTGATAGATATCACTCGTATCTCTTATGCTATCTCGTCTATTGTAAAATGAAACGCTTACAACTATGTTTAATGGAATACAATGATAATCATTGTCTATCGGCAGACACATGGATACCAGAATATCTGTCCCCAAAGAAAGAGAGAAATACTACCTTTATAAGTAAAGTCACGTAAAACTCTTAAGCAACACATGTCTCCAAATCTGAGAATATCACACTCTATGTAATATATAAACGTTACCCAATTTAATAGAGAAGTTACATAACCTAACCTGATTTCAGGACGTAACCTTAGGAGGAAGTAGAAGGGTTAGCGGTGCGGGATCCCGGATGGATCTCATTAATCCGTTATCCAAAATACGACCCCCTTCGATGGGGGGGGGGGGGGGGTAGGGGGAGGAAAGGTTTGGTGCAAAATACATTATTCAAAGGTGACTTCCGTAAATGAACAGGGGAAAAGCTTTGCATAATCAGACGAAAGGACCTCGCATATATGAATGTTTAATGAAGGTAGAATATTCTTTTCCTTCTACTTTATTTATGCCTAAAGAGAATTCATTAATAGGTTCCTTCTTTCTTAATTCATAAACCTAAAACTCTGGAACAGTTTAACATGAAATGTAAGACATTTGACTTTCAAACGAGACGGAAATGATATTCGATGATATTTTAGACGTTTCGCCAACGAATTTCTTTGACAAAGGAAAGTTAACATGAAAGATTTCATCACTTGAATTTCTACGGATGTTTTATAAGAAATGTTTTCTCATTAAACAAAGGTTTCTTTTCAGCAACTAATATAACAATAAAACTGTATAATATTTCTAATATATTTTCATTTTGAAAAAATTTTCATAATGGAAGTTGAAGCTTTCTTCCTCTTTCAAATAGTAGTAAAAAAGTTAAGACTCATGCTATTAAAACAATAGCGTAGTTTACTACTAAAACAATCTCAAAATCTTTGCTGCGTCATGACACAAGTTCGTCCAACTAATAAAATATATAAATAACCGTCATAAAATCGTTGCTTATATTCCAAGAAAAGAATTTGTACGATATTAAAAAAGCATTGCCATAATCCTTTGATGTTCTCGCAAAGCTGCGTTGTTTTTTTTTTTTTTTTTATAAATATATATTTGCACTCAAGATAAAAATATTTTCAGTAACTTATTCACATGCAAAATGTGTAATATTTCTGAGATGAAGTTCAGAGTTAGCCTGCGAGGTTAAATGGCACTTAACTTAGGAAGGATTATATAAAACAAAAAATATTGGCACCAATTATTACATATTTTCTCATTTATGATTTTATTTCCGACAAAGCCTTTTGACACGGATAACGATAACAACAACAACAACAACAATAATAATAATAATAATAATAATAATAATAATAATAATAATAATAATAATAATAATAGAGAAATAAATAAAAAATTATGACCCTTTTCTCGTGTCGTACATTTTGATATAACCATGAAAAACTTTACGCTTAACTAAGACTACTTTCTTGGTCGTAGACAGTTTAAATCTTTAGTTTAGTTTATTTATATGTAAAAAAATCAAGATATAATGCACAAACAATAGGTTTAATTTATCCTTATAAATACCTCATCGAATTATTAATGAAATATCTACAGGGGCAAAGAAGAGGAAGAATATACACATCAATAAGAGAGATGAATCTCTTACAACAGAAGATGATGAAAGACAACGTTGGATGGAACACTTTAGTGAGGTCATGAATAAGAGACATGAAGGCAACAATTTGAATAATATACCTGAAGTTGAAGAGGACCTTGATGCGCCCATAAATGAATTCAGTGGGTTTGAAGTCGAAGCCATCATTAAAAAACTAATGAGATGGAAAGCCCTGGATACGATGGAATAACTTCTGAAATGATACTGGCCGAAAATGAAGTGACCCCCAAAATACTAACAAAGATTATTTTGTAGAATGTGACGTGAAGAAGCAAACCTCATGAAGGGGAACTAGGAGAGTTGGTGAAAATGGCAAAAGAAGGAGACCTGACTGATTCAATAATTACAGAGGCATAACACTTACGTCAGTTGTCATGAAAACAAATAGTATGCTCATTATAAAAAGACTAGAGACAAAGACTGATGAAAAGCTGAGAGACGAACAAGCAGGATTTAGAAAAGGTAGAATTTGTACTGACCTCACCAAATTTTCATTTTAAGACATGTGGTACAGCAATGTGTAGATTATAGAAATCCACTTTTGATGGCATTAGTGGACTATGAAAAAACCTTTGATAGTGGGCACTGGCCAATTTTGTGAAGAGGCCTGCGTTATTATGTTCCTCTTAAAATTGTAAATTTAATTAAGTCTGTTCATGAGCAGAGCAAATGCAAAGTTAATGTTAGTGGAGTCCTATCAAATTAATTTTCATTGAACAGTGGAATACTCCAAGGAAATGTGTTGTCACCTAAGTTGTTTATCCACCTCATAGATTTTGTAAAGCATAGAACACTTGGGGATGCTGGAGAAAGATTGGATGGATTGGTAACAGGATATTAGCTGACCTAGAGTATGCTGATGACGTTGCCCTTATTAGCAGATCACCACAGGACATGCAGAGCTTGCTTACCAGAATGCATGAAATATCACATGAAGTTGGGCTTAAGATAAAAGACCGAAATGATTAGAATGGAATATGCAATGAAGATGAAATATCATTAGAAGGAGAAAGGATTAATTAGGTGGAATCGTTTAAATATTTAGGAACTATGATCTCTAATGCGGGTCTTTAGAATTGGAGTTTAATAAAAAAAAATAAAAAAAGCAAATAAAAAAAGGCTAAGTTAGGTAAAATTCGGGGATCAAATCGCCTGATATTACATATAAAAATCAGGTTATATATCAGTTTATTGAGGTCGGTGTTACTGTATAGACATGGGTCGTGGTATGACAATGAAACAATATCCAACAGATTTTGTAGATTTAAGAACAAAGCCCTCAAAACAATATTGGGAGTAAAATGGCAGAACATAATTAGAAACAAAACTATAAGAGAGATTACTCGAGTGCCATATGGGGATAATATCATGGTGAGGGGTAGATGGAGATGGTTTGGGCATGTTCTTCGCACCCCTCCGGAGAGATTAATTCACCAAACTTTCAACTGGGCTCCACAAGGCACTAGATGAGTTGGAAGGCCCAGTCCTAAATGGTTGAGGACTATGAAGTGTGAAGTAGGGGATGATGAATGGAGAAGTCCTGATTTGAAAGCTCAAGATAGAGACGACTGGAGAAATCGAACCGAGGCCCTTTGTGTCAATAGGCGTAAGAGGAGATGATGATGATGATGATCCTCAAAACAATAGTATATGATTTTTTTCTTGTTGTTTTCAAGACATGAAAATAATAAAAATTATTACAAAATATGAAAACAACAGAAACATTTAAAAAAAAATTAAGACCTCGGAAAAGGTCAATAATTAACAGAGAATAAAATATAAAAAATCAAGCCGACATCAACACGAATAACAATTATAATAATAATAATCTGAAAATAGGTTTCTGACACATGTATAGCCCGGAGTATTCTCCAGATAGCAATAAGATAATTGGATCTGTTTCCAAGGGGTTTAAGGTGGGTCTGGTTAAATTCAAATCATCAAATGGATTCCAAGTCACCTTCAATTTAATTACACATAGAATGAAGGATATTTAATCGGATGACAGGAAATTACTTTTCGTCTTTTTTTTTTTATTCTTTCTTGAGGAGACAAATAAATTAACCTAGTGTGACCCACGAACCGAGAAGACGGAAGAAGCTGGTTCCATGTTAAAGAGTGGGGTTTTGTGCCGAATGAGTGATAGACCAACCTCTTGAAGGTCGCAAGATCAAATGATTAAGGAAAATCAAATCAAGAATTGATTCGCAGACTTTTTATTATTATTATTATTATTATTATCATTATTATTATTATTATTAGCTAAGCTACAACCCTAGTTGGAAAAGCAAGATGCTATAAGCTCAAGGGCTCCAACAAGGAAAAATTGCCCATTGAGGAAAGGAACTTAGGAAATAAATAAACGATATGAGAAATAATTAATTAATAAAACAATCTAAAAACAGAAACAACAAAACTGATACTTCATATAGAAACTATAAAAAGATTTATTTCAGCCTGTTCAACATAAAAACATTTGCTTCAAGTTTGAACTTTTGAAGTTCTACCGATTCAACTACCTGATTAGGAAGACCATCCCTCAACTTGGTCACAGCTGGAATAAAACTTCAAGTACCCGTCTAGGAGAAAGGCCAACTATGAGGTGAAATTTTAGAAGTCTGGCATCAAAAGAAAATTATTTCCTTATTCCACCTCATAACCGAAGATTACCTTCCACAGTAAATGAATTCTTTACATGCTGGGGTAAACTATCGATTTAGAAACACATCTTCCCTAGTTCCAGTCCATACAACTATTTTCCTCGTTTTCTCTTCTGGGATTTTAATCAAGTCCCCTTTCCATTCAGCCGTTTGAAGGGCCATTTTCAAATCATCTTCTCTAGCTCCGACTCTCCCGACATTCGGCTGGTGGTGGAAGACGTCAGCCAAGAAAGAGAAAATAAAGACAAAAGGCTGATGCTAAGCCTCTTATCTTAAGTTTGGTACTTGATGATTATCATCAGAGAGAGAGAGAGAGAGAGAGAGAGAGAGAGAGAGAGAGAGAGAGAGAGAGAGAGAGAGAGCAAATGGTGTTATAATCATATAAAGGGGAAATTACTTTCATCTTAATGTTCTTCCTAATCTGTTTTTTATGATCGACTTTTGCTCGTCAAGTAAACTCAAGTTAATAGTCACCCTACAGTTGTTATGATGATTGAAATAAATAATTTTTCGTCCTTTCATATATTGTTCTATGACTATTATAAAAGAAATTGCTAATAATGATATGTGTTATAAAATTCATACACATTATCAAACGGAGATTACATACTATATATATATATATATATATATATATATATACAGTATATATATATATATATATATATATATATATATATATTTATATATATATACAGTATATATATATATAGATATATATGTTTATATATATACAGTATATATATATATATATATATATATATATATATATATATATATATATATATATATTGATGAGTGTGTGCGTGTTTGTACATGTTTTCTCCTCTACTCATTTGAATATATGAACCGTTTCTCAGAATTTCTTCTGAACATCAAAGAGAAAAAGAACGACCTTCAAACCCGGCTATTCCGCGAATAATGTATGTCCCCCCCCCCCTCATCAGCATCTTTTCTCCTTGGGCTTAGTCCTTTAGGCAGTGAACCATCGACCGAGAATTTAATGACAGGCGATAGGAAACGCCCATTCTCTTCAGGGAAGACCTTTCATTCAACCCTATGAATGAGACCGGGGTTTTGAAAAGTCTTTAGCACATATATTATTGGAACAACACTAAATAATACATAAGGCGAAATCCCGCATCAATTTCAAAGAGAACTAACAAAGTACTCGGAGATTGCAACCTCAGCCAGGGCAGCTTATTTCTCAAAACCAGCTTGTCTTTCCAGAATCAATTTAGATCGTATACGTCTTTGATGTCAGTATGACAACCATGTGCGAACTTGGGGTTAATGTTATGGTTAATTCAGGTGACCTTTTGATCGACCTTTACCTTGACGTTTGACCTTGGGCTCTCAAAATTGAATCACTTCCACGTGTCTTAACATATCGATTAATCTGAAAGTTTCCCTACTCTATGAGTAAAATTATGGCCAGGAAGTTTTTCACAAACGAACAGACAGACAAAGAGACAAACATAAAATCAGGGCCAAAAATATAACCTCCTAACAACTTCGTCGGCGGAGATAATTACAGCTATAAAAGTCTTGCCAGCTTCATCATTAAAGATGCTCAAATTGGAAGAAATAATTTGAACGTACTTTTATTATTCTTATTTACATGTGTGTTATTAGCATCGTGTGAGCTGAAGACGAGAATTTAGAGAGGAAGGAAGATAACAATTGTGAATAGATAGGACTATCGAATATTTGATAAAGGTCATTACGAAAGATAAACAAAAGGTTTAAATGGTACCTGACACTTGCACGCATTCGTGGCACGCACTGGCACGCATTGATGCGCGAACCCGCGTGAACGAGTCGTGAAAATGTCGTGAACAGTGCTGGAACTCGCGTGCCAGAGCGTACCAATGCGTGCCATGCGTGCCCAGAACTTTGAAATGTTTAAAGTTTGTGGCACGCATTGGCACGCACAAAATAGTCGTGAAATAGTCGTGAACGATGCGCCAACTGGAGTGAACTGGAGTGAACTAGAGTGAATAGTGTGGGAACTGGCGTGAACTGGAGTGAACGATGCGGGAAGTGGCGTGAACTTTATAATGAAGAGAAACATAAAGGAAATGAAAAAATTAATGAAAAGGAAAGAAAAATAAACCTAATAAATTTTTATATTTGCTGTTTTAATGTGAAAAAAAAATTATATCTTATTTCAAACTATTTCTATAACTTTATAATGAAGAGAAACAAAAAGGAAACGAAAAAATTAATGAAAAGGAAAGAAAAATAAACCTAATAAATTTTTATATTTGCTGTTTTAATGTGAAAAAAAAAATATCTTATTTCAAACTATTTCTATAACTTTATAATGAAGAGAAACAAAAAGGAAATGAAAAAAATAATGAAAAGGAAAGAAAAATATAACCCTAATAATTGTTTATATTTGCTGTTTGAATGTAAAAATAAAATGATGTCTTATTTCATGCACACACTTATTTTCCTCTATTACCAATCAAGACCCAAAACTTTTGTTTTAAATAAAAATGAACTGAAAAATATTTCAAACTATTTCTATAACTTTATAATGAAGAGAAACAAAAAGGAAACGAAAAAATTAATGAAAAGAAAAGAAAAATAAACCTAATAAATTTTTATAGTTGCTGTTTTAATGGGCAAAAAAAATGATATCTTATTTCAAACTATTTCTATAACTTTATAATGAAGAGAAACAAAAAGGAAACAAAAAAAAATAATGAAAAGGAAAGAAAAATAAACCTAAAAAATTTTTGTAGTAGCTGTTTTAATGTGAAAAAAAAAATGATATCTTATTTCAAACTATTTCTATAAGTTTATAATGAAGAGAAATAAAAAGGAAACGAAAAAATTAATGAAAAGGAAAGAAAAATAAACCTAATAAATTTTTATAGTAGCTGTTTCAATGTGAAAAAAAATGATATCTTATTTCAAACTATTTCTATAAATTTATAATGAAGAGAAACAAAATGGAAATGAAAAAATTAATGAAAAGGAAAGAAAAATAAACCTCATAAATTTTTAAGTTTGCTGTTTGAATGTAAAAATAAAATGATGTTTTATTTCATCAACATACTTATTCTTCTTTATTACCTTAAAATGAAGAGCAAAACAAATTTTTTTCTGTTTGCTGTTTTAATGTAAAAATAAAATGATTTCTTATTTCAACACACTTTTTTCTCTATTACCTTAAAATCAACAGCCTAAAAACTTTTCATGTTTGCTGCTTTTAATGTTAAAATAAAATGCTTTCTTAATACTTGTACATATTTTATGTCTGCTATTTATATGTAAATCAAATGCTTTCTTATTGAAACAAAAATAAAGGGCAACAAAAAATACAAACGAAAAAGATACGTTTCTTCTCCTCAATGCAATGGTGTCTCTGACAGAAAGCATTGTTGTCTCTTCCGAAGCCAATCCAAGAATGTCCTCGGGTTGGAGAAGCCCCGTTTTTATATGGAGTGGCCAATTCGTGAACTGGCGTGAACTGGCGTGAACGATGCGGAAACGATGCGGAATGATGCGCGAACTCGCGTGAACGTGTCGTGAACTTTTCGTGAACTACGTGTGCCAATTCGTGCCATGGCGTGAACGTCGCGTGAACGATGCGCGAACTGGAGTGAACTGGTCGTGAACAGTGCGGGAAAAACACCAGTGCGTGGCAAAAATGCGCGCAAGTGTCAGGTAGTCTTAACGTATGTCTGCTTTTCTCCACTTTAACAGCGTCTGTTTATAAACATGAAATTTCTTGTTGCTTTGAGCTTTTGTATATAAAGGAGATTGTTCTATAATAAATTTACTCAGTAGCTTTCATACTGTCTTAGAGTCACAACCTTCTCTCGGCCCGTCACAACCTTGTTCTGCTCTACTGGGTAGTGCAAGAGCATCAGTACCATGGTCTTCAACTGTCTTAGGTTATAGTTTTCTATCTGTTTCCTTATTTCCTTTGCTATTTTCCTTGTTGGACCCCTTGGCTATATAGCATCCTGCTTTCCCAACTAGGATTGTAGCTTAGCTAATAATAATAATAATAATAATAATAATAATAATAATAATAATAATTAAAAAAGCACTCTGAGAGTGAAGACCTCGGCACGGAAGCTTATTTCTCGAAACCAGCATGCCTTCCCCGAATTAATTAATCCTTTCTAACTCTTTATATTTCAGTTTAAAATTCCTGAAAGTTTCATTACTTTACGATAAAAATTGTGCCCTATGTTTGATGATCGGAATTTGACCTTTTTCTTACCCTTGTCCTTGACCTTGGACTCAACCGTGACGTACCACCTTAATATGTGTTAATTGTCGTGGAATTTTCATACACTGAAATATGAACTAAGTTTGGAGTCTGTGACAACGATGTTCAAATATGGTTGATTGCGTGAATTGGACATTTTGCTTGACAGTGACCTTGACCTTTGACCTTGACCTTCCAAAATTTCATCATTTCCAGATTTTTTATAACAGTTAATTCTTACAAGTTTCATTACTCTACGATTAAAATTGTGGCCAGGAAGCTATTCACAAACACACACACAAATACACAAACGGGGTAAAACATAAAACTTATTTAAACTTCGTGGGCGGAGATAATAATAATAATAATAATAATAATAATAATAATACACCTGAACAACATACAAGATTCTAAACAAAAATTATTTCCCTTCAAAGTTCGTGAGATTAGATTTATAGACCTCGGGCCTGTGAGGCCATTCGGTACCCACGTACAACTGGGGAAACGCTACAATTGCGATAAGAATAGTTAAAGAAGGATGGACAGCAAGATAAAAGAAAAGAAGCAAAGATAGAGAGAGGTAAAGTAGAAGGATATAAAGCAGGTACAGATAGGGTCCAAGGAATGCTGCAAAGACCGTTAAGTAATGCCTACAGTGCACCGCATACGCGAGATAAAATTCCTGAGGTAATATGAAAAGATATGAAGTGATTGAGATTAGGGGTTGTGGTGGCTTATTGGGAACGTCCCTGCCCAGTGATCGCCGGACTGGGGTTCGAGTCCCACTCAAGCTCGTTAGTTTCTTGTAGTGTCTGCTACCTCATCATCCTTGTGAGCTAAAGATGAGGGTTTGCAGGAGCCTGTAGGTCTACCTGGTGGGTCATCAGGAGCCATTGCCTGGCCCTTTCTGGACCTAGCTTGGTTGGATAGGGGGTTTGGTTACTGATCATATGGACATATGCTCAATCGCTAGGGCCTTGTCCTACTAGCTAGGGCATTGTCGCTGTTCCTTGTCTCTGCCATTCATGGGCGCCTTTAAAGCTTTTAAAGATGACTCCTCATTTACAGCATCCACACTGATGACTAGAGAGAAAGCATTGAAACTTCAAATATTACAGATGACAAAATAAATAAATTTATGAGACTTTGCCAATAGTTAAGAGAATTTCTAAAAGTATAATTTATTGGGGGACTCTTGTCTTCGTCCGTATTTTGGAACAGGCTGTGCAAGAGTTTGATCCAGATAAAATCGATAAATATCCGAGTCTAAAATCAAAGTGGAAAAAAGTCTGCTAATTACCATGGAAATTTATTCTCGAACTCCTTCAGAGACCAGGAGACGCAACGACTAAGATTAAAATAACCTATTTTTAATCATATAAATAACATTAATCATAATAATAATATAAATAATTATAAGGCCAATTTTACTACATCTGAAGTTATACATTAAGAGAAGGGGTTATCAATTATGAATCTACGACGAACAAATATAGAACTTAGTTCGATTTGATGAAAAGGACAAGCCTGGGTAATTAATCACCTGCGAACATGTCTTGATGTTAATTTATTTCAGCTTCCAGGAGAGAATTTCTATTTACGAAATAAAACATATATCTTTTCCACAACTTCTGCGCTGCAAAACTTTCTGTTGGTAAAGTGGAGTTTCTTTTGGAAAAGCAACAGAGGACTCTCTGTTGGATAATCAGTGCAAGACCTTCTGTTGGTAAGGCAGCGCAGGACTTTCTGTTAAAAAAAGTGAGTTGTTCTGTTGGCAAAGCAGCTCAAGGTCTTTCTGTTGGAAAAGCAGAACATCACTTTCTGTTGAAAAATCAGTGCAAAACTTTCAGATGGCAAAGCAGCACAGGTTTTTTTTTGTTGGAGAAACCGCAGGACTTTCTGAGGAAATGCTGTGAAAGTTCTTCTGTTGGCAAATCAGCACAGGTTACAAAAGTAGAAAAGGAATTTCTGCTGGAAAAGCAGCACAGCGGACTTTTGGTTGGAAAAACAGTGCAGGACTTTCTGTTGGAAAAGCAGTACAATACATTCTGTTACCAAAGAACCAAATGCCTTTTTGTTGGAAAAGTAGCACAGAACTTACTGTTGGAAAGGCAGCACATGTCTTTCTGTTGGTCAAGTGGCGCAAGAGTTTCTTTTGGAAAAGCAATGCAGGACTTTCTGTTGGAAAATCAGTGCAAGACCTTCTGCTGGCAATGCTGCAAAGGTCTTTCTATTGGAAAAGCAGTGCAGAAGCTTCTGTTGCAAAAACAGTGCAGGAGTTTCTATTGGAAAGGCATTCTAAGACCCTCTTTTGGCAAACCAGCACACGTCTTTCTATTAAAAAAAAACAGTGCAGGAGTTTCTCTTGGAAAAGCAGTGCAAGACTTTTTGTTGGAAACACAGCCGGGATTTTCTGTTGGAAAAGCAGTGCAAGACCTTCTGCTGACAAAGCAGTACAGGTCTTTCTGTTGGAAAAGCAGTGCAGGAGTTTATGTTGGAAAGGCAGTGCAAGATCTGTTGGCAAAGCAGTGCAGGTCTTTCTATTGAAAAGCAGTGAAGGAGTTTCTTGGAAAAGAAGTGCAAGTCCTTCACTTCGCAAAAAACCACAGGTCTTTCTGTTGAAAAGTATTGCAGGTGTTTCTGTTGGAAAACCAGTGCACGATATTCAGTTGGCAAAGCAGCACAGGTCCTTCTGTTGAAAAAGCTGTGCAGGAGTTTCTGTTGGAAAAGCAGTGGAAGACCTGTTGGCAAAGCAGTGTAGGTCTTTCTGTTGGAAAAGCAGTGCAGGAATTTCTGTTGAAAAATCATTTCAAGAGCTTCTGTTGGCAAAGCAGCCCAGGTCTTTCTGTTGGAAAAGCAGTGCAGCAGTTTATGTTGGAAAAGCAGTGCAATACCTGTTGGCAAAGATACGCAGGTCTTCATGTTGAAAAGCAGTGTAGGTGTTTCTGTTGGAAAACCAGTGCACGACCTTCTGTTGGCAAAGCAGCACAGGTCTTTTAGTTGGAAAAAATAGTGTGGGAGTTTCTGTTGGAAAAGCAGTGCAAGACCTTCTGTTAGCAAAGCAATGTAGGTCTTTCTGTTGAAAAAGCAGTGCAGGAATTTCTTTTGGTTAAACAGTACAAGATCTTCAGTTGGCAAAGCAGCACAGGTCTTTTTGTTAAAAAAAAATCAGTGTAGGAGTTTCTGTTGGAAAAGCAGTGCAAGATTTTCTGTTAGCAGAGCAGCACAGGTCTTTCTGTTGGAAAATCGGGCGGTGCCTTCGAAAACCATTATGATGCAAGAATTTTGGTATTGGATGTCTCCAAGTAGTGTCCTATGCCTTCCGAATTTCAAAAAATATGGCTACTGTGATTTGCTTTCATTCAACTGTTCTACGTAAATAATTTTCCAAGTGAGAAAGCGAGTCCAAAGTAGATCGTTTTGATTGAGAGGCAAATTGTGAGGATGAAAAAATGTTACGATTTAAACACCAATTTAGTCTTTAATTTACCATCTTTTTTTAGTAATTTGTGAATACAGCTGGCCAGTGAAATCGGCCTATAATTGTTTTGGTGATTGAGAGCTTTTCCTGGTTTAGCTATTGGTATTACTATTGCATGTTTCCATGCCTTTGGAAATAGATGTTTGATTCAAAGGTGATTATAAAATTTAAATAGATTGGCTTTTGCCAAAGAGCCTGGATTTTTTTTATCATATCAAAAACTATATTATCTTTGCCAGGGACCAACGCACCACGATTTGATATTGCAAATTCCAGTTCCTCTGTAAATTTTCTAATAAATATCTTCCATCATATGAAAATTCAACATAATTGTTCCTTCTCTTCTTTTAATACATCGAAAGTAAAGATCCATACTATAAATACTGATTATGGTTTCAATATTTCTCCCAATAATAATTGAAATGTCCTGTGAATCACGAATTGGTGACCCAATATTCATTAATGCATGTCTTGCAGGTCTACTATAGGAACCATTAATTTTCCTGAATTTCTACCCCACCTTTTCCATGGGATATTTTCTGCTATACTAGACACATATTTTTGCCATGATATCATTCTGCCTTGTATTGCAGATATATTACTAAACTGAGGCTTTAATACATTAATATCTATTGCTATATCACACAGTTTATTAATTGTATTTCAAAAAGTTAGAGGACCAGTACTCATATTTTTTAATTTTCTGTTTAAAGTTTCTAGTTTTCTACCAACTGCGTACTTTTCCTTTATTAGTTGGGCCATTGTTTCCGACGACCAAGGGACCAGGTGTTTTAGTGGTTGGGCACCAGTCTAGAGGCATAGATTTGTCAGCAGCTGCTTTTGTGATAAAGTCCACATAGAATTCATTTGTTTCACCATGATCTTATGAATAATTGAATGGAGGGACTTGACTTGCATGAAATTTTATATTTTCAGTTTGGCTAAACATTCGTCATTAATTGCTTTTCTTTTATTTTGGAGGAGTTGTACTTTCCAATCCACGTATTTCAAATCGGTTCCATACATTAATTGGGGCTTTTTGTTTGGTTAGATAATTATGTGCATTATTATCTTCTGCTCTTTCTGTTAACCTATTAGATGCCTTCTAGTAATGCTAATAGTTGGGGAGTTAGATTTCACACTGTAAAGACTTCCTATTTGCAACTGGTAAGATTACCGGAATAGAATTTTCCGAATGGTTGGATTTTGGAGGACTGAAGCCGAGATGTTTTCAGGATTCTGAAACTTAGCCCCAGCTGATGGGTGGACAGTTATTGAGTTATTTATTGAACCCACTGTTCTGGATACCACTCTGGTATAAGTTGAACTATTACCTAACAGCTTTTTTTCTAGCTGAACCAAAGATGATACGTTCATAATTGGCAATTACAATTATGACTTCTTGCAAATTGTATTTAGCCCAGTGTCTCGATGTTGGAGAATGAGCTCCCTCACAATGAAAACAAAACTTGTCTGCTTTATATTCTGTAGGAACACCATGGAACTGAGTTGAAACATCTTTTCTCGTTGGTCCATTTCATATCAACATTTCAAACTCATTCACTTGTAATATTGCATAGGGCGTGGCAAAAAATTACTTGACAGAAATGTTCAAGTTTCCTATTTTGATAGAGTTAGGCTGATAAGGTGTTAACAAATTAATAAGATAGCATTATTACTCCCATTGAGCTTTTTAACTTTAAAAACTGTAGTAGGGCACCTCTTCAGTATATCATCATCTGAGAACTCATAGAGATCACTACAATATATATTCCCTTTGCATGGATAAATATATGGTGAGGAAAGACACTCTGGATAACATTTGATGGAGAAAATTTTAAATTCTTCAATAGTACTGAGTTTCATTGTCAGCTTTCACTAGCACACCATGACCATAGCGTTTCGAATCTCCTTGTGAAATACAACCTACTTAATTTTCCAGGCATTCATATCCCTTGATATTATTATTACTCCTTTCCTTGTATGCGCCCTGTACCAAATTAGTTCAGGTTTGACCTTAGGAGCCATTTCCTGTACTTCAAACAAGGTGGAACACTTTGAGATATAAACATATTCCAAATCCACTATATTTTGGGTGCTGTGCAATTTTCCAGGACAAGAAAATTGAAAAATCTGCCAATTTTTACTTTGGAAAAAGCATACTTGGCATTGGTTGCATCAATATACGTTATGTAATCATCAATATCTTTCGTCTCCTGATATTTTTTCTTTCTTTTTTTTCTATATCCCCAAATGTTTTGAAGAGATTGAATAAGTCTTCATCATAATCTATATTACGAACAATGCAATACTCTCAAATTTTCTTTTATACTTCAAATATTTTGTTCCGCAGGCATCCTGGAGAAGAAGAAATGAAGGGTTCCAGAGCAGAAACACAGAAAGAATCAATATTGAGGGAGAGGTCCTCTTTAATTCCTAGGTCGTCAAAATATTTTTTTACTTGGAGCAGTCCGGGACGTCAACAGTGCCGAGAAGGAGTCAACATATCCAGGGATGGGACACCATTGTTCGAAAGGTTCATATCTAAGGGTTGAGTTTTATTTGTTGATTGTTGTTGGTTAGTTGGTTAGTTGGTTAGGTTAACTGCCTGAGACGATTAACAAAGTATCATATGTTGGATAAGAAATTTACATTCTCCATCATCGGCACAGTGGGAGTATTATACTCATATGGTTCACTCCATACCCTACAAGTGGGATAGCATTAAACCCGATATAGAGGCACCGGTGTAAGTTAAATCCGCCTGTCAGTACCGAGACCAATAAACATGATATTGACCTTCCCGCATCTGTAATGATGGACTTCTAGCCAGAGGCCAAGAGTCCTACCTCGAGGATTGGATCTCCCTGGGTTGACCCAACCCTTGAGAATAGTTTCTTCAAAAAAAAAAATATATATATATATATATATCTTCGTGAAGAAAGAGATCATCCAGTACTCTCACATATAGCTCCAAATGCAGAGACACCTGCCAACCGTCATCATTTCTCTCATTCATCTAAACAGGCAGTAAAAATATCCTCACCATTTAAGAAAAAAATAAAGAATCAATATATATATATATATATATATATATATATATATATATATATATATATATATATATATATATATATATATATATATATATATATATATATTACGATAGAGCAGGAGGGTGGTCTGGTGGTAGCGTCCTTACCTAGTGATTGCAAGACTGGAGTTAGAGTCCCGCTTAAATTTGTTATTTCCTCTGGTCGCTTCAACCTCACCATCCTTGTGAGCTAAGGAAGGGGGATTGGAAGAGCCTATAGGTCTATATGGTGAGTCATCAGCGGCCATTGCCTTTCCCACCTAAGTCCTCACTTGGGTGGAGAGTGAGTTTGGCCGCTGATCGTATGTAATATGGTCAGTCTCTGGGGCATTGTCCTGCTTGATAGGGCAATGTGACTGCGCCTTGTCTCTGCCATTCATGAGTAGCCTTTAAACCCTTAATAAGAAGGCTTATAAGGGTCCAATCTTGGTCTGATCTCTCAACCTGGCCTTAGCGGTATTGTTGAACCTGTCACGGTGCATAAATTACCTCACCGTCATTGCCCAAGCCCATCACTGATACTTAAGCTCCTCCACTTGAACAAAGTGCTGGACCATCAGAGGTGTTTTTCTTCAGTAAGTAATGTCCACTTCACAGTCCCCCGAGCCATATTCCATTGACCGTTTTTGTTAAAAAGATAAGGAATCTAAACCACTTATATACACACACAAATATATATATGCATATATATGTGTGTATAAATACATGGCAAAGGCCTCAGACATGTCTTTATTCATGTCTGGAGTTTGGTCATTTCATCACCAGGCTGGCCATTGTGGATTAAAGATAATGGGGCACTTTAGTCTGATCACTCACTGCAAACCGGTCTAGTATGTTGGGGCCTAACTAGATGTTTTGTCGATCATGGCGATACAAAAACCCTTACATCACTTTAAGGTAACCAACTAATAAAGGCTGTGTGTGTGTGAGTGTATAAATGTGTATGTGTTCCCAATCAATTCATATCAGACTATCTCTCTCTCTCTCTCTCTCTCTCTCTCTCTCTCTCTCTCTCTCTCTCTCTCTCTCTCTCTCTCTCTCTCTCTCCTACCATTATCTTAAAAAGTCTTCGATACAAAGTTACAAGAGATAAAACAACGGTTCTGTCAGTGTATGACTTTTTTATCCTTTAACTTTCATTCATAGTTACTACTACAGAGACGAGAATGCCTACATGAGTAATGGACCACTATCCTTTGATCGTTAATTTACAAAGGCTCTTTTAAATACAATTCCCTGAGTTCATATGAGAGAGAGAGATAGAGAGAGAGAGAGAGAGAGAGAGAGAGAGAGAGAGAGAGAGAGAGAGAGGTTTAAGGGGGAAAGAAAAGGTGGTTAGAAATAAAAGATTGGATATTGTAACGAGTTGGAGAGGAAAACTTCAAGATTACAGACGAAAACTAATGTGGTTAAGAGAGATAAAAAGGTGCCTCTACATAAAAAAAAAGGGAAGTTAGAAAGAACAAAACTGGAGGCTGGTTAGTTACAGCAGAAAAAATATAGGATGTTATGGAGAAAAAAATGACAGGGTGGATAAAACATGTGGATAAGAATAATAACGGATGGTTTGAAATAAAATGGAAACTAGAAAAATCTAAAAATTTAGAAAAAAATATTAGAAGTTGGAAAACAAATTAATGGTTTGGGTTAGTGGCGGGTCTGGCGTAAAACTTACTTAATGTAGACTATCAAACGAAACCTTTCCTTTCTCGAGTCTTAAAAACACTGCAAATTAGGCCGTTCTGTTATTCGAAGTTGTGGGATAGGAGAGGGGGAATGCAGGAGGGGTAGGAGGACCCTTCCACTTGTATAAATAAAGAACTGTTTCGGTTGGTAAAGCAGCACAGGACTTTCTGCTGGAAAAGCAGTGCAAGTCAACCTGTTGGAAAAGTAGTGCAAAACTTGCTGTTGGAAAAGTAGCACAGGACTTTCTGCTGGAAAAAAAATGCGCAGGACTTCCTGTTGGAAAAGCAGTGCAGGACTTTCTGTTGGAAAAGCAGTGCAAGACCTTTGTTGGAAAAGCAGTGCAAGACTTTCTGTTGGCAAAGCAGCACAGGTCTTTCGGAAAAGCAATGCAAGACCCTCTGATGGCATAGCAACACAGGACTTTCTGTTGTAAAAGCAGAGCAAGAGTTTCTGTTGGAATAACTCAATGAGATTCTGTCTCAGAATTTCTACTATATCTCCCATCTCAAATTCATTTGCATATTACAAATTGGTACAACTCATTGAATGGCAACACAATTAATTTTTTCATTTTTGTGTTTATATTCATATTCTTGCAACATTTGTATATTTTCATTCATTACATACTGTTAAATAATTTATTCATTATTTCAATGAACAATTAAAATTTCTTGTCAAAACAGATTTGAGGGAATTAACGAACTATGACTTTTTAAACCTTCTATCATTTTAAATCATTTCCTATTTTCATTCTTTAATCAAATTGTTCATCTATTTCTTTAATAGGGGACTAAAAGTATTTCCATCGTCATGAAATACATCCGTCTCCAAATATATTAAACGCATGGCCTCAAAATATAGCATTTAAAAATTGAAAAATGTTCCAGTCGCTTATGAGAGCGCCGAGTGCGGCATGAATTACAACGCGTAATTACTTGTAATGAAGCAGAGCTCACTTTCATAACGTATCCTTTCATATAAATTATCTTCCTTTCGATATCGCCTATCCCTTCATGCCATTATCTCTCTATTCATTTTCCACCCTTTGAAATACGACCTGTCTGGAGAGATATTCAATTTGCTACTTGCGTCATTTTCCTCGTTCTTATCTGTTCTACCTAAATATTTTCTTCTTTATCTTATAATCCCTTCATTTCTCTTTGCCTCTCGTCCGCTGTTTACATTTCCACTGCATTTCTAATTACTAATATTACTCATTCTGTATCTTGCCCTGACGATTTCATATACAGTACAGTATTAGTTCTTTACTTGTAGCAGGAAAAAGCAATATCTACTGTGAAATAACTCTCTCTCTCTCTCTCTCTCTCTCTCTCTCTCTCTCTCTCTCTCTCTCTCTCATTTCCCCTTACAGATGTGATTCAGTCTTCGCTTTGATCATGAATTCATATAGAGGAAGAAGCAGAAAGAATTTGTCTGTGCATTATATCCATAATGTCTGGATTTCCCTCCTCGATTCTAATTACAGGTGATCGTAGGGAGGATGTTTTAAAGAGGCATCCAATTGAGTACTTTTTCTTTGGATAGTTTAATATCTTGTTTGTTCATTTCATTATGTAATGAGCCTTTATTTTTCCATAAACATTCTTATTCCATTGTCTGTGTTTTGAGTCACTACCATTTCTTCGACTTACTTAGCTAGAATATTTTAGAGTTTTGACAATATAAGCTTTTTATCGAGGAGGTGGTTGAAGGCCACCCCCGCCCCACTTCCACAGGCATAACAGTATATGAACTAGATATTCCATTGGATTAAATTCTACGAGGCAATGAGAATTTCTCCTCATTCCCTTAAGTGTTCACTGGTAAACTTCTGTTAAGGAGAACCATAAACACAAGCCCTCAGACTAGAGTCAATATCACAACATAAACATGGGGTCATAGATAATATTTATAGTTTTTTTTTTGTAGCTTAGATTTTACGCACACTTAAAATCAATATATGTATGTGTGTGTATATATATATATATATATATGTGTGTGTGTGTGTGTGTGTATACACATTCATGAATAACTAACAAAACACGGTCATGCACAAACACACATCCGTGTGTATATATATATATATATATATATATAGATATATATATATATAGATATATATATAGATATATATATATATATATATATGTGTGTGTGTGTGTGTATATACATCTATATCTATATTTATATCTATATTTATATCTATATATATATATATATATATATATATATATATATATATATATATATATATATATATATATATATATTTATATATATATATAAATAAATATATATATATATATATATATATATTTATATATATATATATATATATATATATATATATATATACACATATACTGTGGTCTTAAGGTCAACAGACATTTGGACAAGGAGCTGCGTAACCTTATAGAAGTGCAGTGGCTTAAGCCTACCATAAAGACTTCTTAGCGATTGCGTTGGAACCTCTATAACCTTTTTGGAAGCCATAGGCTTCTGGATGCTACAAATCAGGAGTCTTGAAAGCTCACTACAAGCCTAGTAAGCCAATGAGTTCCTAGAATTTTGTTCCAGGGTGGAGCCATCATTCAAAGGATGGCCAGACACATCCTGACTCGGAACATTTTTGGTTATGGACAAGAAAGTGAACCATTGAGACTTGGACCAATTAATCAAAGTACTTTGAGAGGTAAGGAAAGGAAAATATTCATGATGATGCAAGAAAGAAAAAGAGTTATTCCAGAATTGTTTGAAATTCATTTACCTAGAGAGGGAACAAAATAGCTGCATAACTATTCCAATTATTTTACAAAGGAGACACTGCCGCGCGGCATGGAGTAGGCTTTGTTGTGGGTGAAGAGCTATCGGGAAAGATCAGTCATCTTAACTTCAAATGCAATAATATTATTAGGTTTTCTATAAAGAAAGGAATATTCAAAGTCTGCATAATTCAAGTATATGCCTCGCAGCAAGGACGCCCTTAAGAAGACATAGAGGAATCCTTTAGACTCCTACCAAAATTGGAAGATTCTGCCCCATACGTAGAGAATATATTGATAACTGGAGAAATGAATAGCCATATCAGACAGGCAGTACAGGCATACATTATTTTTAGGGAGAACTCAGTATTGGAGATAGGAAAAGAGGAGAAAATATAATATATTTCTGCATACAAAACCAGATGTTCATTATGAATTATTTCTATAATCATAGAGGCAACCAAAATGGACGTCTTACAGGTGGAACTCCGTAGTTGGAGCATATAAGGAAAAATCTATGATTGACTTGGTATTAAATAACAGAAATATGGTTAAAGATGTAAAACGTGTCCCTCCTCTAACCTTTGATTCAGACCCATGACTGTTCTTGATAAAATTAAAGTCAATGAAGCCAAAGCCTATTCAAAAGTAAAGTGATAGAAAGATTTATTCTAGTGAATATGAAAATTAAATATCCAAATTAAATAAACAGAGCAAAAAATATTTAACAGGAGATCAATCACCCAACGAAAATTGGAAGCACTTTACGATGGTTGTATTGGAAGCTGCCACTAATGAAATAAGGAGAAGCAAATGCCCACTGAAATCCCCTGTCGCAAAGAAGTTGAGGCTACTCAGGAAATAGATGAAAACTAGGAAATAAGAAGATCACAACTACAAAGAAACCCTGCGCGAAACAGAAGGAATTAAAACTCACACAAAGAGAGAGACTTGGGAGAGGATAGAAGAATTGGGAAATGATTTACATGCAACCAGAAAACTTATACATAGGACTGCCACGTATCTAATCAGAAGCCCTAGGAATGGGAAACTTCTAACTGAACCTCGAGAAATTGAGTTAGGATGGAAATATAAATTAGAAATATTTCTAATATCGCCAACGACACCCAAGACGATAATATGGATTTTAATGTGGCTTGCAGATGCTGACCCTGGTATAACGTTGCAGCTCCTTAGAATCATGGGAGAGGATGGAATCATAAGGCTGTCAGAACTAATGAGTTATCCCTGGAAAGGGCAAGGACAACCTGAAGATTGGAGAAGAGATTTCATATGCCCAGTCTATAAAAGTGATAAAACCAATTGCAACAATTTTAGAGGAATATCCATTATGCCACATACTTTTCAAGTTCACAAAAGAATACATGAATCAAGACTAAGAAAATAGATGGAAGGCAAAATTATTTTCGACCAGGAAGAGTGACATCTAAGGTGATTTTCTCCATTAAGATATTTCAGAAGAGCTGGGAATGAACAGGGACAAATACATCGCCTCTAGAAATACAATGAAGGCCTTTGAAACACCTATTGAAACATATCAAGAGAACGGAGATAGCTAAAAATTATAAAGTGAGAAGTAGAGAAAAGGTGTTCTAGTTTGTAAGAGATTGAAGTGAGGCTAGTATTTTCATGAATTTCATGGTTTTATGGACTTATATTTCTATTATCTTTATTGTACATATACATTGTCATTATACAAAGATAATGATATTTTTGTACATAATGCAAGCCGTTAGTTATTTGCTGAAACAACTGTACCACCTGTGTGTCACATGATCGTACATAGTAACGACATTTCTCTTTTTTGTATATATTATCCTTTGTATCTTCAGATCAGAAGGCTGGGTGTTCGGGTCACTCCGGGGTCACCAATGTGACGGGCCAAGAGTAGGTTGTGACTCAGCTACTTCATCTCGCCTTTGAGTCACAATCTACTCTTGGCCCGTCACACAACTATCGGCAAAAGTTAAATAAAAAGAACACAAGAGTAATAAACTGTCTTTTGCTTGAAACCTCTAGTTTACAAGACAAAAAGACATCAAGAACTACAGTGGTACCTCTACATACGAATTTAATCCGTTCCAGAACCAACTTCGGATGTAGAAAATGTTCGGATGTCGAAACGAATTTTCCCATAAGAATACATTGAAATAGGATTAATCCATGGTTGAGCCCAAAAACCTACGATAACTTCTTAATAAACTACTACACATAATTTTCCCATGAGAATAATGAACACTAAATTAGATAATAGACATGTAGATAAGAAGAATAGACATGTAAATAAGAAGAATTAGCAAAAAATGTTAAATAAGAAACAGGATTTTAGCGTCACTTTACCTTGGAAACTCCAGCGCAGGTATTGTTAGTCTTGCTACGCAGAGAGGAAACGGACGGGCGGCGAGGAGGTAGAGAGGTTAACTACGATAAACGTACACTACCGTAACTTATTCTAACTTACACTAAGTGAACTTTAACATAACTTAGCTTATTTTTTCTTATTTTTATATTTTATATTTTTTTTTTACATTTTCTTTTTTTCTTTTTGATGATTACGTAATTTTAATCACTTTCACTCTCTACACTTAAAATTGACTGAATTTCTTTCGCTTCACTCTTTTCCGTTTTCTTTGTTTCACTTTCTTCCGCTTCACTCTTTGCCGTTTTCTTCGAATCACTTACATCCTCTTCATCACGAGTTCGCTTCGCAGTTTTTTAAAGAAATTATCGAAAGATAATTGCTTGGTACGGCTTTTCAGAATGTTTCGAGAGTTAGGCAAACATCATCGAATTGAGAAACTACACGACAAACCTGCAATTTCTTTGGATGGTATTTGTCGATGATGTCGACCACGTCTTGATATTTTCCTAACACCTCTTTTATATGCACCGAACCTATCACATGTTCTACCTCCTCGCTCCCTTCCTCGTCATCACTCATGTGCTCCGACATAGCATGGAGTTCCTTGAGCTCATCCGTGGTAAGTTCGTCGTGATGTTTGGCGACGAGTTCCGTAACGTCATCTGCGTCGACCTCCAGACCCATGGACTTGCTAAGGGAGACGATTTCCTCTACGGCTTCCGCTGCACTGACCACGGGATCAGGTTCGGGGTCAAAACCTTCGAAATCTCGGGGAGAAACTGCATCAGGCCACACCTTCTTCCAGGCAGAATTGAGGGTCCGTCGAGTTAATCCCACCCAAGCCTGATCTATGATCTTCAAGCAGTGCACGATGTTGAAGTGGCCCCTCCAAAATTCACGCAAAGTTAAGTTGGTGCTTTGCGTGACAGAGGATAGAGGTGGTATACGGTGGAAGATACAGCACCTTTATGAACTTGAATTCATCGAAGATATCATCTTCAAGTCCGGGGGGGTGAGCGGGTGCATTGTCAAGGTATAGCAGGCACTTTAAAGGCAATTTCTGTTCATGAAGATACTTCTTCACAGAAGGGCCGAAAACTTGGTTAACCCATTGCACAAAGAATTGCCTAGTGACCCAGGCCTTCGAGTTGGATCGCCAGAAAACGTGAAGCTGATCCTTATCGACGTTGTGTGCTTTAAAGGCCCTAGGGTTCTCTGAATGGTAAACCAGTAAGGGCTTGACTTTAAAGTCCCCGCTAGCGTTGGCACATAGGGCAAGAGTCAACCGATCCTTCATTGGCTTATGCCCAGGCAATTTCTTCTCTTCGGCAGTGATGTAGGTTCGACTCGGCATCTTCTTCCAAAATAGCCCGGTTTCATCACAATTGAACACCTGCTGCTCTACGTAGCCTTCTCCCTGCACGATCTTTTCGAAGTTCTTGACAAAGTCAGCTGCAGCCTTTGTGTCCGCACTAGCAGCCTCTCCGTGGCGCACAACTGAATGAATCCCGGACCGTTTCTTAAATTTCTCGAACGAGCCACGAGATGCCTTGAAATCATCTGAGGAAGGCTCGGTTGAGCTCTCCCCAGCATCACCCCCAGAGCTCTCCTCCTTCAAGTCCGTAAAGATGGCGTGCGCCTTCTCGCAGATGACGGTCTCGGTGATGGTGTCGCCAACGATCTCTCTGTCCTTAATCCACACTAGTAGAAGTCGTTCCATCTCTTCTATGATAGGGGTACGGCGTTTGGAAATTATGGTGATCCCCTTGGAAGATTTCACTGCTTTAATATCTTCCTTCTGTTTAAGGATTGTCGAGATCGTCGACATATTACGGCCATACTGTTTAGCAAGTTCACTCACGCGGACGCCACGCTCATGTTTTTCAATAATTTCCTGCTTAATTTCTAAGGAAAGCATTTCCTTCTTCCTTTTCTCACCACTACCACTACCACTGGCAAAACTAAGCCTTTTAGGACCCATACTTTACGTAAATTACCGTTAAAGGATGCACGTAAAAAATCACGATTAAAACAGAGTTAATAGCAGAACGCACAGAGCACAACCGCAAGAAGCCGACGAGAACAGAGGACTGACCCAAGCCCCGCTAATTGAGCGTCCCTCCGAGGTCGATGTGCTGCCTTCTATCGGCGGAAATAAAAAACACTTCAGGCGCTATGAACACCGACTATGCGTACGAGTATTGTTTACTTCGGGTGTCGAAAAAACATTCGGGTGTAGAGTCGGAACATGTTCGAATTGTACTTCGCGTGTCGAAAAAGTCGGATACAACCGGTACGATGAAAATTGCTTACTTCGTGTGTCGAAATAAAATTCGGGTGTAGAGTCAAAAATTTGCTCGAATTTTACTTCGGATGTTGGAAAATTCGGATGTAGATACGTTCGGATGTAGAGGTTCCAGTGTATAAACATAATATCTTAAAGTAATCTAAGCCACTATTTCTTTAACAATTAAGGAATATATGTATGCGTATGTATATATAAACATATATATATATATATATATATATATATATACACACATATATATACATATATATATATATATATATATACTGTATATATATATATATATATATATATATATATATATATATATATATATATATATATATGTGTGTGTGTGTGTGTGTGTGTGTAATATATCAATAAAAAATGCAAGCGCTTTAGTCCACTACAGGATAAATGCTAGAGACCTGTCAATTCACGCCTGGGGTTTGGCCAGTTTTCATCACCACACTGCCCAGTGGGGATTGGTGATGGGGTAGGAGGGGGGGGGGGGAATTTTTCTTGTTAAATCACTCACAGCATACCAACAGAGGATGGGTGGGCCTGGCTAGTATAGATTTACTGATCATGGCGTTACACAAATCCTTTCACCATGTTAAAGTATCCCCAATTTGAAAATTATATATATATATATATATATATATATATATATATATATATATATATATATATATATATATTTATATATATATATATATATATATATATATATATATATATATATATATATATATATATATATATATATATATATATATATATTATATATTTATATATATGTATATATATATACATAAACACACACACACATATATATATACATAATAAAAAATATATATATGTATATATACATACATATATGTATATATATATATATATATATATATATATATATATATATATTATATCATTAAAGATTTTTAAATAAACTCTAGGAATGACAATACAACATCAACTTGAATTTGTAAGTTACAACAAGACAAAGACCCCAACCACTTGCTCAGACCCCTCTTTCCCATCGCGTGAATATCCAACGAAGATTCTTTGCAAGCGAGGTAATCCAACATTGGAAGTGTCTCCTGCCACTTTTTCCTCCCGACCGCTTAATCCCCATCAATTTCCCCTTATTCTGGCATCAAAGCTTTTAAAAGGACCTTGCTCGTAAACATTCAAAACAGGTAAGACCTGACTTTTGAATGCCAGGAGAGTTATCGACATCAGCTGTTCAAAAGGAGAACCAATACTACTAATCTTGCATATCAATTTTCTCGACCTTCGCCTTCCTTTCTTCCTGGGAGGATAGCATCATGATTTGTATACTCTCTCTCTCTCTCTCTCTCTCTCTCTCTCTCTCTCTCTCTCTCTCTCTCTCTCTCTCTCTCTCTCTCTATTAACATAGATATAGCTTCATATAAAGGCACATTTAGTATGCACACATATACCCGTATAAATATACATAAAGTATATATATATATATATATATATATAATATATATATATATATATATATATATATATATATATATATATATATTCATATATACATATATATAGATATATAGATATACATATACATATATATACATATAAAATATATATATATATAAATATATACATATGTATATATATATTATATATATATATGTATATATATATATATTCTTACAAAGCTGGTCTTCATGAAAGTAGAATATTTTATTTTTATATTTAAGAGATGTATTGCCAGCTCATAAGGTGAGTTCCACTCACGTAGGATAAAGTAATGTATGTAAATTACATAAGAATTTCGTCATTCCTTTAGTTGTATTTTCATTCAGTTTCGGATATGTAAATTTACGTTATTCTAAAAAATTTAATTTTCATTTCACATAGTTTTGTTACGAAGTCTTATGTAGGTTAATCTTGTTAAAAGGTATGCTGTATGATACACGGTAGGGATTGCATTATGTTTCCACGTGGTTGGAAGAGGCATGAAGGTTCGAGACTGAAGTTGAATTTTTTTTTTTTTTAATGTTACAAGAGGAGATGAAGGGGAGTTAGCTAAGAGTGTTGCCTCGCCAAACAACGATAGTACCCCTTCTTTAAATTGCTAAGTTGGCAACCTTATGCCGCTAGAGCCATGCCTTCAGGCTACGAGAAGGATTTACTAGAAATTTCTAGAGTGAATTAAGTTAATATATAAGAACCTAGCAATACAGAGACAGAGAGATCCAGCCTAACCCTCAGAAGAGCCATCATCCAACAGCCCTCTCCAGCATCTATTCACCCACTACGTATCTCCTCTCCAACGTGCATAATGTTTTCTTTCAAATGTGAATAGTGTTTGTTCAAACATTGGAATTTCTGTGGTTTAATTTAATAGAAGTGCCATGTATATATGAGTACCATGAGTACTGGTATATTATAAAAAATAATTGGCTTTTGTGACTGGCCCTGTGTAATTAGGTTAAACTGTGAAGTGTATTTATTTTGCTTAACCGTTCAGTAATCTTGTGTGAGCCAAAGGACGTAAGATTATCAGTTAAGTACATGTAAGTGTAATTCTGATTTAACTTTCTATAAGTGTTAAAGTGTCACTTATTCATTAATTGTCAAACTTAAGTATTTTCATAAATGAATTTCTAGTGAAAGAAGTGATTGTATAATTTTTCAAAGTATCATTTTTGTCCGAGTCTAAGGTCTAGTTCAGATTTAATATTTTGAGTGATTTATTTTGGTGTTATTTTTATAGAATTTGTTATTTTTCATAAAATATATTTATTTTTGTAAAGTGTATTATTTTGATCACAATTACTTTTCTCAGTGCTTTGCTCGTATCCCCTGACTAAGAACCAAAGTAAGAGGTTGATTTAAGCATAGTTTCCGTTAAAAGTAAAATAATCAAATAGTTTTGTTTTGATTGTAAAGTAAAGAGACTTTTTAAATGTTCCTTTTTCATATATATTATTGTCGTGGAGTTGCGTATTATTCTCAGAGCTTGGAGGTATTTCTCTTGTGTATCACATTATGTAATTTAAAGCAGATGAGTCTAGGAGCTCTGGAATTTACGTAATTCGCTAGTCGTAATACTATAATATACATATACATAAATATACATATATATACATATTATTATTATTATTATTATTACTATCCAAGCTACAACCCTAGTTGGAAAAGCAAGATGCTATAAGCCCAGGGGCTCCAACAGGGAAAAATAGCCCAGTGAGGAAAGGAAATAAGGAAATAAATAAATGAAGAGAACAAATTAACAATAAATCATTCTAAAATAAGAAACAACGTCAAAACAGACATGTCATATAATAAATTATCAACAACATCAAAAACAAATATGTCATAAATAAACTATAAAAAGACTATGTCCGCCTGGTCAACAAAAAAGCATTTGCTCCAACTTTGAACTTTTGAAGTTCTACTGATTCAACCACCCGATTAGGAAGATCATTCCACAACTTGGTCACAGCTGGAATAAAACTTCTAGAGTACTGCGTAGTATTGAGCCTCGTGATGGAGAAGGCCTGGCTATTAGAATTAACTGCCTGCCTAGTATTACGAACAGGATAGTATTGTCCAGGGAGATCTGAATGTAAAGGATGGTCAGAGTTGTGAAAAATCTTATGCAACATGCATAATGAACTAATTGAACGACGGTGCCAGAGATTAATATCTAGATCAGGAATAAGAAATTTAATAGACCGTAAGTTTCTGTCCAACAAATTAAGATGAGAATCAGCAGCTGAAGACCAGACAGGAGAACAATACTCAAAACAAGGTAGAATGAAAGAATTAAAACACTTCTTCAGAATAGATTGATCACCGAAAATCTTGAAAGACTTTCTCAATAAGCCTATTTTTTGTGAAATTGAAGAAGACACAGACCTTATATGTTTCTCAAAAGTAAATTTACTGTCGAGAATCACACCTAAAATTTTGAAAGAGTCATACATATTTAAAGAAACATTATCAATACTGAGATCCGGATGTTGAGGAACCACCGTCCTTGACCTACTTACAATCATACTTTGAGTTTTGTTAGGATTAAACTTCATACCCCATAATTTGCACCATGCACTAATTCTAGCTAAATCTCTATTAAGGGATTCACCAACCCTAGATCTACATTCAGGGGATGGAATTGATGCAAAGAGAGTAGCATCATCTGCATATGCAACAAGCTTGTTTTCTAGGCCAAACCACATGTCATGTGTATATAGTATAAAAAGTAATGGGCCAAGAACACTACCCTGTGGAACACCGGATATCACATTCCTATAATCACTATGGTGCCCATCAACAACAACTCTTTGAGATCTATTACTTAAAAAATCAATAATAATGCTAAGAAACGACCCACCCACTCCCAACTGTTTCAGTTTGAAAACAAGGGCCTCATGATTAACACGGTCAAAGGCAGCACTAAAATCAAGGCCAATCATACGAACTTCCCGACCACAATCAAGGGATTTCTGTACAGCATTGGAGATTGTAAGAAGGGCA
>NC_090727.1:175116935-175119435 GCF_036898095.1 Palaemon carinicauda | reverse complement strand
AAAAAAAAATTTAAAAAAATAAAAAATACGAAAAATGGATGTTAGTTCCGGGGCTGTGCTCAAGCTGAGGCCGGTCTACAAAGGTTTAATTGTTCGTTTTTTCCTTTATTTGAAAAGAGTTTGTCGGTAACTTTTTGTTTTCCTTTTTCCTTTTCATCCCATAAAGTTTTGTTGCCTCTACAATCTCGATAGGAACTAAAACATATGTTTTTACAATGTTTTTCCAAGTTCAAGAAATCTTTTTTTCAGGGTTTAGTTAAACCATAAGAGTTGCTCTTACAAATGGTTGATTACGGTCACACACATACATACCCACACACATAAATAGAACGGGAGCCGAGAGCGTTTATTCGTGTGAAAAGAGGCAAAAGATTCAAAATTATCATCATATTTGACCTACATATAATGCATTTTTCTGTATTGCTGCCTGGGTGGAGCCGGGGCTATAACCCCGTGGAAAAAAAATATATATTGATGAAAATTAATGGAATGAAGAATTGATCACACTCTGATACAAAAACCAAAATTCTTTATCATTTTGAAAAAGACAAAAATTTAAAAATACAAAAATGAATAGATGTGAATGACAATTATCACAGCATCACCACACAAAATTAACTATTAATATTATCAAAAACTCAAGGATTATCACATTTTCAATCTTGAGCATTTCAGGATAATGTATAGGTAGTATGTTGGCCAGGGCATCAGCCACCCGTTGAGTTACTACCGCTAGAGAGTTATGGGGTTCTTTGACTGGCCAGACAGTAATACATAGGATCCTTCTCTCTGATTACAGTTCGCCTTCCCTTTGCCTGCACAGACACCGAATAGACTGGCCTATTCTTTACAGATTCTACTCTGTCCTCATACACCTGACAACACTGAGATTATCAAACAATTCTTCTTCACTCAAGGGGTTAACTACTGCACTGTAATTGTCAGTGGCTACTTTCCTCTTGGTAAGGGTAGAAGAGACTCTTTAGCTATGGTAAGCAGCTCTTATAGGAGAAGGGCACTGCAAAATCAAACCATTGTTCTCTAGTCGTGGGTAGTGCCACAGCCTCTGTACCATGTGGTATTCCACTGTCTTGGGGTAGAGTTCTCTTGCTTGAGGGCACACTCGGGCACACTATTCTATCGTATTTCTCTTCCTCTTGTTTTGTTAAGTTAATTTATAGTTTATATAGAAAATATTTATTTCAATAGTGTGACTGTTCTTAAAACATTTTATTTTTCCTTGTTTCCTTTCCTCACTGGGCTATTTTCCCTGTTGGGGCCACTAGGCTTATAGCATCCTGCTTTTCCAACTACGGTTGTAGCTTACAAGTAATAATAATAATAATAATAATAATAATGCAATATACCTATTTTTTCTAGATGATAATAAACTTGCATATTTTCTCCTTGTTTATTCTCCCTTTATAAAAAAATCTTTGATGAAAGATAGTGTCAATGATTCAAATCTGATCCAGTTAGAGAAAATATTATCATTATGTCCAAAATCCAATGCATATAGATTTAAAGAGTCTGTCACCATCTTCTAGGCCTATCAAATACAGAAGGACAGTTGGAGAGAGGCTCTCTGATGTCAATGAGCGTAGTGAGCCTTTGAGAACCAGCCAAACAGAAAAGAAAATTTGTGGAAGCATGCGTGACCAACGACGAGACCCCAAACTGGGTTCAATAGTTAGTCACAAATTTCTGTTTATTAGTGTTAATCTGCCGGACTGGGGTTCGAGCCCTGCTCACACTGTATATTTTCTTATAGTGTCTGCAACCACACCATTCTTGTGAGCTTAAGATGGGGGTTTGGGGTCTATCTGCTGAGTCATCAACAGCCATTACCTGACCACCCCTGGTCCTAGCTTGGGTGAAGAGCAGTTTTAGGCACTGATCATATGTATATAACGTCAGTCTCTAGGGCACTGTCCTGCAAGCTAGGCATTGTCACTGTCACTTGCCTCTGCCATTCAGGAACGATGAAAAGACTTGTATGGAGTCGTTTGTCTGTTTGTTTGTGAACAACTTCCTGGCCATAATTTTACTCAGAGTAGCAAAACTTTCAGGGTTTAGTTGTTATGTTGAGACGTGGAAGTAATACAATTTTCAAAGTCCTAGGTCAAAGGTCAAGGTCAAGATCGAGGAAAAAGTTGACCGAATTAACCGTAACCTTAACCTCAAGATCGTACATGGTTGTCACACAAACTTCAAATACGCCTACGGCCTAAATTGAATCCGGGAAAGAATACCTGGTTTCGAGAAATAAGCTGCCGTGGCGAAGGTCTGCACTTTTTTCCATTACTTCTCATATGGTATATTTATTTCTTTTTCTTATTGGGCTATTTTTCCCTCTTGGAGCCATTGGGCTTGAAGCATCCTGATTTTCAAACTAGGGTTGTAGCTTAGATGATAATAATAATAATAATAATAATAATAATAATAATAATAATAATAATAATAATAACAACATACATACATACATATAGGTCTGTGTGTG
>NC_090727.1:175099435-175106935 GCF_036898095.1 Palaemon carinicauda | reverse complement strand
TATAATTTTGCTGATAAAAATAATGAAACACCTGATCCGGTGCCAAACGTAACAGTACCAGAAGTAAAGAAAGCATTAAATGGCAGATAAAGAGGCCTAGCAGCAGGAGAAGATGGACTAACAACTGATTTAATAATATGTGGAGGCAATTCATAGTAGTAAAGCTTACTGAACTTTACACAAAATGTCTGCAAGGATCCTCTATACCTAGAGTTTGGAAAAACTTAAATCATTAGACCTGAAAAGTTACCAGCCAATATGTTCACTCTCAATAATATATAAAATAGTTACAAAGATCATGAAGAGAGCATACAAGCTTTATTATTGGGTATTCAACAACTGACTACAGCCAAGTAATCAACCTGCTAATGGAAAAATAAGCAGAGTATAACAAACTGGTACGTATGGCATTCATAGACTATGAGATAGCTTTTGATTCTGTCAAAACTTCAGCAGTAATGACAGACCTCCAATGACAATGAATATTAGAATCTTATGTTAGAAAACTTGAAGATATCTATATGGGAAGTACAATAATCCTAAAACAACATGAAGATGTGAAAAAACACCTAATTAAACAGGGAGACCCATCTCTCCTAAATTATTCATAGCTTGCTTAGAAGAAGTTTTTAAGAACTTAGATTGAGAAAATGAAAGAATTAACATTAATAAGGATTTCCTTGACAACTTAAGATTTGCAGATGAGATACTTCTGTTTAGTGAAATTATGGGAGGAATTGCAAAAGATGATTGAAGATTTGAATAGAGAAATAGGAAATGTAGGAATGAATATTGATCTGAATAAAGCTGATAATGTTCAATGAAAATGCCGAAACAACAAGAAGTTAAGGATAACCCTCTAGAGATTGTTAATGAATATACGCACTTAAGGCATACAGTGTTTCCCCAGGACATGAGACCAAAATTAAAAGAATTATAAGCATGGGATGAAGAGCTTTTGTTAAACAAAATGAGATTAAGAAAATTAAAATGCTACTCTCACAAAATAAAAAGCATTTAATCAGAGAGTCCTACCTGTATTAACTCATGCATCAGAAACCAGCAGCCTTACTAAAGGCTTAGAACATAAGCTAGTAAAACTCAAAGAGCAATCGAAAAATAATGATGGGATTAAAGCTAAGAGAGAAAACTAATAACATGGACACGAGAGCAAACTATAGTAGAAGATATTCTAACAGCATGAAAGAAAAAGAAATGGACATGGATAGGACATACAATGAGAATGCCCGATAACAGATGGACATTAAGAATAACGGAATGGGTCCCTAGAGATTGCAAAAGATGAAAGGGAAAGAACAGAAGATAAGGGATTGATGAAAGTATATTTGCGGGTATAAACTGGCATTGAAATACCATGAACACGCGTGAGTGGAAGAACATGCCTCAGGCTTTTTAGTCTAGCAGAATGGAGCCCTTTTTTGGGTGAACGTGGTTTTAGGGTACCCACAAAGTTTTTTTTCAGATTATATAACTTTGAGACATGCTGATTCAGAATCCACTTGATACCACCTTGGCACCCTTGAGCATTTTGCATAATATGCTAATTAAGTCGGCCATTATGAAAATTTTGTTTTTAGGGTATAACTTTATTATTTGACCAGATACAAGGGATGTTTAGAGGGTCTCTGATTCTGATGATACCATTTTTAACATGATTACTAATTTGCATATGCATGTTATGCTAATTAGGTGACGGTAATAACGCAAATTGGTATTATAACTAGAGTATGCTTACTTCACCGAATAAAATTGTATTTTGGTGCCTACCACATATTTCAGGGACTCTGATTATCAGTCCTTTCTACTCTATTGTCTTTGCATATTAATAATTTTGCTAATTAAAGTCAGTATTACATTAAGTTTACATGAAGTATGATGTTATTGCCTCATGATTAACACGGTCAAAGGCAGCACTAAAATCAAGGCCAATCATACGAACTTCCTGACCACAATCAAAGGATTTCTGTACAGCATTGGAGATAGTAAGAAGGGCATTACATGCTCCAAGGCCTTTACGAAAACCAAATTGCAAACTAGGGAGTAGATGATTACCTTCAGCAAACCTATTAAGACGTTTTGCCAGAAGACGTTCAAAAACTTTAGATAATATGGGAGTTATGGAAATTAGGCGGTAATCAGTGGGACTTGAGCTACCACAAACACATTTACATAGAGGAGTAACATTACCAATTCTCCAACAAGTGCTAAAAGCTCCTCTTTTTGCTAACTTGCGCAAAATACCAGATAATTTTTGGAGCTAAGAAATCTGCTGTCTTTATAAAAAAACAAAGGAAAAATACCATTTGGGTCTACACCTCCATAAGCATCAAGGTCCACCAACAGAGCTTTAATCTCACGAGATCGAAAAGCTAAACTAGTCAGTTTAGCCTCAGGAAAACAGGAATGAGGAAGTTCAAGTTTTTCATTACTCTGTTTACTGTCAAAAACATCAGCCGAGAGGGTTGCCTTTGCCTTTGGACAGTGAGTGACTGAGCCATCTGGTTTAAGTAAAGGAGGAACTGCTGCAGCTACACCAAAGAGTGCAGATTTAAGGGTAAACAACCATTTATGTTCCTGAGTTGTATCAGAAAGTGTTTCTTTTATGGTTAAATTGTACTTCTTTTCAGTTGAGGCATAAACTCTCTGAGCAAAAGCTCGAATCTGAGTATAGTTGTTCCAAGTCAAATCTGATCTGTTACCCTTCCAAAGGAGATAGGCCTCCTGCTTCTCCAAATAAGCACGTCTACAGTCATTATTGAACCACGGTTTGTCCTTCACTCGGTACCACAAATACAAACATTCGCACACATTTATACATAGATTTATATATATTTATATATATATATATGTATATATATATATATATATATATATATATATATAAAACAGAAACACAAGCACAAACATTTGCACACATATATTGATATAAATATATATACATGTACATATATATATATATATATATATATATGTGTGTGTGTGTGTGTGTGTGTGTGTACATAAACAACAAAACAGGAAATGGGCACAACTTATTCAAAATTACATGAATAAAAAACATCGCTCCTCTGAGATGATCAAGATCTCCGTAAAATTCTAATCATTTTTCCCTTGTGTGTCCGAGTTAAAAGCGTGAAAATCTTAAACAAGGAAACAATCTTCCGACCTAAAAAACTTCCATTAAAAACAAAAGTAAAGAAAAAAAAAGGAATACGAAAAATGGATGTTAGTTCCGGGGCTGTGCTCAAGCTGAGGCCGGTCTACAAAGGTTTAATTGTTTGTTTTTTCCCTTATTTGAAAAGAGTATGTCGGTAACTTTTTGTTTTCCTTATTCCTTTTCATCCCATAAAGTTTTGTTGCCTCTACAATCTCGATAGGAACCAGAACATATGTTTTTACAATGTTTTTCAAAGTTGAAGAAATCTTTTTTTCAGGGTTTAGTTAAACCATAAGAGTTGCTCTTACAAATGGTTGATTATGCTCGCACACATACATACGCACACACATATATACACCGGGAGCCGAGAGCATTTATTTGTAGGTAGTAGGTTGGCCTGGGCACCAGCCGCCCGTTGAGATACTACCGCTGGAGAGTTATGGGGTCCTTTGACTGGCCAGACAGTACTACATAGGACCCTTCTCTCTGATTACGGTTCTTTCCCTTTGCCTACACAGACACCAAATAGTCTGGCCTATCCTTTACAGATTCTCCTCTGTCCTCATACACCTGCCAACACTGTGATTACTAGACAATTCTTCTTCACCCAAGGGGTTAACTACTGCACTGTAATTGTTCAGTGGCTACTTTCCTCTTGGTAAGGGTAGAAGAGACTCTTTAGCTATGGCAAGCAGCTCTTCTAGGAGAAGGACACTCCAAAATCAAACCATTGTTCTCTAGTCTTGGGTAGTGCCATAGCCTCTGTACCATGGTCTTACACTGCCTTGGGTTAGAGTTCTCTTGCTTGAGGGTACACTCGGGCACACTTTTCTATCTAGTTCCTCTTCCTCTTGTTCTCTTAAAGTTTTTATTGTCTAAATAGGAAATATTTATTTGAATATTGTTTATATTCCTAAAATATTTTATTTTTCCTTATTTCCTTATTTCCTTTCCCCACTGGGCTATTTTCCCTGTTGGAGCCCCTGGGCTTATAGCATCCTGCTTTTCCAACTAGGGTTGTAGCTTAGCATTTAATAATAATAATAATAATAATAATAATAATAATAAAAGAGGCAAAAGATTCAAAATTATCATCATATTTGACCTACATATAATGCAGGGGTTCTTAACCGGGGGTGCGATCCTGGTTCCTAAGGGGTGCGAGGATACCTGTGAAATATTGAAGAAAATATATGTTTTTACCTATGCTTTATATATTTTCCTAAAAAAAAAAAAAAAAATGTTGCTTAGTCTTAAACAGTGTTCGAAGAGATATACCTAAATATATTTTCCCAATGAAGGGATAAAGTTGCGACAAACTCGAATCCGGGGTACACGTATGTGAATTGGATGAACGAGGAGAAATTCACCATTTTCTCCATGAATGGGTACAAGAACTGGCCATACATTTCAATGACCCTAGTTTTGTTCAGATGCTTGCCTACTTGGCTGATGTGTTTTCAGCACTCCGTGAACTCAAATCACTCTCTGCAGGGAAGGGGACTTAACGTTGTGACTGCAAGCGAGAAATTGGCTGCATTCAAGGAAAAACTAGTCTTGTGGATAAAGCGTGTGAAGATGGGGAATTTGGTAAATTCCCCCTGCCTGGAGGAGACAGTCACAGAAAATTTGACCATGCCTCCAAACTTTGTTGCAAAAATTGTTGAACATATGCAGATGCTGTGTACTTCCTTTGATGGTTACTTCTCATGTGGAGAGTTACAAGCCTGTAATATCTGGATCTTGAACCCTTTCATGCAGAATTTGGTATATGTTGATGATGATGGCAGCATCAAAGAAGATCTCATCGACATGAGACACAATCGTGGAATCCAAAAGGAGTTCACCAATAGTCAGCTGGACCACTTCTTGGCTTCTCAGCTGGAAGCATACCCTGCACTAGCAACGAAAGCACTCGAAGTGCTAGTACCTTTTGCAACTACTTACTTGTGTGAGCAAGGATTTTCTTGTCTACTTCACATCAAAACGAAGAGCAGAAATCGGCTGAATTCTGAACATGACATGCGAGTAGCACTCAGTACTAAGACACCAAGATTTTATGCCATTATGGAGAAAAAACAGCAACAACGAAGTCACTAGGTTTACAGTGCAGTACAGGCAAAATATAATTTATTTTGAACCAAATAAAGAAAAAAATATTCTTGTTGATACATACTCATAATTTTTTTTCTTGAGAGAATTTTAAGCTGTATGAATGAATATTGAATAAAAAAAGGTTTTATTATTACATCAAATTTGTATTATTAGCTTTTTCATATATTCAGATTCCGGGGGGGGGGGGGAGAACTGACTGCTGATTTGAAAAGGGTGCGAACACTGAAAAAGGTTAAGAACCACTGATATAATGCATTTTTCTGTATTGCTGCCTGGGTGGAGCCGGGGCTATAACCCCGTGGAAAAAAAATATATTGATGAAAATTAATGGAATGAACAATTGATCACACTCTGATACAAAAACCAAAATTCTTTATCATTTTGAAAAAGACAAAAATTTAAAAATACAAAGATGAATAGATGTGAATGACAATTATCACATCATCACCACACATAATTAACTACTAATATTATCAAAAACTCAAGGACTATCACATTTTCAATCTTGAGCATTTCAGGATGATGTATAGGTAGTATGTTGGCCATGGAACCAGCTACCAGTTGAGATACTACAGCTTATTTTTGTTTGGGTTCCCCCAGGTCCCTCAGTGTGAGGCTAGAGAGTTATGGGGTTCTTTGACTGGCCAGACAGTACTACATAGGATCCTTCTCTCTGGTTACGTTTCACCTTTCCTTTGCCTGTAAATACACCGAATAGTCTGGCCTATTCTCTACAGATTCTCCTCTGTCCTCATACACCTGACAACACTGAGATTATTAAACAATTCTTCCTCATCCAAGGAGTTAACTACCGCACTGTAATTGTCAGTGGCTACTTTCCTCTTGTTAAGGGTAGAAGAGACTCTTTAGCTATGGTAAGCAGCTCTTATAGGAGAAGGACACTACAAAATCAAACCATTGTTCTCTAGTCTTGGGTAGTCCCATAGCCTCTGTACCATGGTCTTCCACTATCTTGCAGGAGAGTTCTCTTGCTTGAGGATACACTCGGGCACACTATTCTATCTTATTTCTCTTCCTCTTGTTTTGTTGAGTTAATTTATAGTTTATATAGAAAATATTTATTTCAATAGTGTCACTGTTCTTAAAACATTTTATTTTTCCTTGTTTCCTTTAATCACTGGGCTATTTTCCCTGTTGGGGCCACTAGGCTTATAGCATCCTGCTTTTCCAACTACGGTTGTAGCTTACAAGTAATAATAATAATAATAATAATAATAATAATAATAATAATAATAATGTAACATACCTATTCTTTCCAGATGATAATAAACTTGCATATTTTCTCTTGTTTGTTCTGCCTTTATAAAATTTTGTGATGAAAGATAGTGTCAATGATTCAAATCTGATCCAATTAGAAAAGATATTATCATTATGTCCAAAATCCAATGCATATAGATTTAAAGTGTCGGTCACCATCGTCTAGGCCTATCAGTTGGAGAGAGGCTCTCTGATGTCAATGAGCGTAGTGAGCCTTTGAGAACCAGCCAAACAGAAAAGAGAATTTGTGGAAGCATGCGTGACCAAACGACGAGACCCCAAATTGGGTTCAATAGTTGGCCACAAATTTCAGTTTATTAGAGTTTTCTCCTGTCTGGTGATCTGCCAGACTGGGGTTCGAGCCCTGCTCAAACTGTATGTTTTCTTATAGTGTCTGCAACCTCACCATTCTTGTCAGCTTAAGATGGGGGTTTGGGGTCTATCTGCTGAGTCATCAACTGCCATTACCTGACCACCCCTGGTCCTAGCTTGGGTGATGAGCAGGTTTGGGTACTGATCATATGTATAAATGGTCAGTCTCTAGGCCAGTGCCCTGCAAGCTAGGCAGTCTCACTGTCACTTGCCTCTGCCATTCATGAACATTGAAAAGACTTGTATGGAGTAGTTTGTTTGTTTGTTTGTGAACAACTTCCTGGCCATAATTTTACTCAGAGTAGCAAAACTTTCAGGGTTCAGTTGTTATGTTGAGACGTGGAAGTAATACAATTTTTAAAGTACTAGGTCAAAGGTCAAGGTCAAGATCGAGGAAAAAGTTAACCGAATTAACCGTAACCTTAACCTCATGTTCGTACAAGGTTGTCACACAGACTTCAAATACGCCTACGGTCTAAATTGAATCCGGGAAAGAATACCTGGTTTCAAAAAATAAGCTGCCGTGGTGTAGGTCTGCACTTTTTTCCATTACTTCTCTT
>NC_090727.1:175094435-175096935 GCF_036898095.1 Palaemon carinicauda | reverse complement strand
TCTGGGATCCGTCAATAAATTCTTACAGAAAGGTTTACCGGTCGCAGACAACAATATAGTATTAGTTTATTACCCCAAAACCTTTGAGGGCCAGCATTCATCTTTGGACTGTAGTGGTAGTGTGTCATATACAATCTTTTCAGAGAGATTTACAATGAAATATAGAATACATTGGTACACACTTCCTTTGGTCCTTTTGGGACGGTGTTTTTTCATCACAAAAAAATGCAGTTAGGTTGGGCTTGCTATATATTATAAGTTTTACCTTCTAGTGACGGGTTTTCGAGGCAACACCTCAATTGAAGATTCCTTGCAAGGTCAGGGCTTCATCTTTGTAGGCCAAACCAAAGCTAAGACAGTGGTAGATGATAAGGCTTTTGTCTTCTTCATTAGTTTTTGTCGTTGTGGGTTGTTGAACTTCGCTGAATTTCTTCCTTATGGACTCTTCTATCATGATGTCGGTATATCTGTTATTTGTTAGTAGTTGTCGAAATCAGTTTAGTTCGGTATCTACATCTTTCCAAGTTTTGCTGAGTATGAATCCTCTTCTGACGTAAGCACTTATTACACACTTTTCGTATGTTTCAGGGCATTCGCCTCTGGCCTTTATCCATCTTCCTCTGTTGGTTAATTTAGTGTGTACCAATATCTTGAATTGGTCATTTTGTGGTTTAACTACGATATCGAAGAAAGGAAGGGTTTTTTAGTGTATTCAGTTGTGAAATTAAGTACGGAATTTCTCCTAAGCTTGTCAGCCTGCTCATCTGTTTCTCCTTTGTTATTTTGGTCATAATGAATACGTCATCGAAATAATGTCCATAGAATTTTGACTTTTTATGTTCTTTGAAGGTCTTTACTTTGACAGAGTCCCAACAGGAGACCCCATGGCTACACCATCTATTTGTCGAAATAATTTTCCACAGTGAGAGAGGCTAATACTCCCTAACTGGACGTCATCCGGTTCGGAACTTTTATTGGAAAAAGTTGCTTTCTAGGAGACCAAGAAGAAACGGGTTTAGGACGACAGCTAGACCTACTTAGCGGGCCTCTTAATCCAGCTTCGGATTCCCTCCCAGCCATTATTGCTGCTTCATCTCATCATCATCTTGTCCGTCCATCTATGTCATGCAATCCAATACGTATACCCCGCTTTAACAAATGTAATCCAGCAATCCTTGTGCCACCTATGGACTGCCAACACATTAGAGTTGGGTTAATCTACATCAATCCATCAATCTTCTCTAAGAACATCCTCAGATATGGGTAGTGGTCCCATGCTGAATCCATATACTCTATCTAGTATTATCTTATGGTTTCCTCGAAAAGGACTTTGTGAATAGGCTTTTCACATCAAGAAAGGCAATGGCTTCTTCAAGTCCTATTTCTTGTAATAAATCAATTCTGATTTTAATTAGTAGGCGCCAAGTATGTAGGGGATGACGATATTATTAAAGATTTTCGCTCTTTTGGTGGTAGGTGAATTGATCTGAGAGAGGATGGGTCTGAGGCGGTTCCCTATCTTATGAGCTTTCACCGTACCATGGCAGTACCCTAGGCCATAGTCACCTATGATTTGGGGAAATTTCGTGGTGTTCTGTTGACTTTTGCCCCTGGTTATGAGCGCGGACATTTTCTTTATCAGTTCTTAGGTTGGATCTTTCATCAGTTGCTGGAACTTGGGTCAGTCCAGTAGAATTCTGTCCGTCTTCTCAATGTATTCTCACTTTTTCATCATTGCATAGACCGAGGAGCTATCACCTCCGTAAATTGACGTCAGGGTTTGCACAAGCTTTAGGCAGCTTTTTTCTTTTTTTTTCCAAATATAGTTTATTGCAGAGTATTCTTCTCTGGCGTCCAGCTTCTCGCATGATTTCTTCGATGAGGGTCGATGTTTGCTCTATTTGGCCTTCGCTCTATATCTTCTAAGTGCGGTTTCTTTATGTAATGACAATATAGACCTAAGTTTAGAAGTGACTGTTAGTCATTTGTCAGTTTGATTCCTGCCAGATTTATGAAGCTATCTGGGCGGTTTTCATTTCTAACAGGTCCCCCGTTGAGTATTAATTTCTTTTTGTGTCATTGTTACCGTTTGTGCGCGGCTTCTCATCTCTAGCTCCGCGAAGTTGCCGGCGATTTATTGGAATTCCGTTGAGGTGGTGGGGCCGAAAGCTTCCCATCATCCTGTTCTCTCGGCTTCAATTTCCTTTAATGTTTTTGGGGTTTCTTTGATGAGTTGTCGGAGAATCTTCTCTACCTCCCTCCAACGTATTTGTGCCCGGTCACTGTTCTTGATGCTTTTGGGACACAGCTTCTTTCTATTGCAATGTACATTAAAGGAGATTGCCTTAGTGACGTCAATTGGTTTCCTAAAGGAATCCTCGAATTTCCTCAGCTTCTTTAAGCTTTCAAGAGTAAGCCTTTGGTTAAAGAAACGATGATTATTCCTTCTTCATATTTCATCCACTACAGCTCAGTTTCGACAAAACTATGTCTTTACCAA
>NC_090727.1:175069435-175091935 GCF_036898095.1 Palaemon carinicauda | reverse complement strand
TTACATGCCTTGCTGATTAGCAATTATATATCCTAGTGAAAATGTTTTCAGGGACCTCTGAGTGCATACCCACAATAAAAGCTCAGTAAATGTTGCCTATCGTTTCCATAATCTAGCATCTAAACCACAGAAAGATTCTTTTTAAAAGCAAGAGTACCACCGACTTCTCTAATCTCAAAAGCACTCACTCTCTCTTGGCCTGATGCACCGGGTAAACTAAAGCTTAAAGCTTTCCTGATAGTTTCCTATAGCCAAAAGATAATTGTGTTTTTTGTTCTGGAACCTAGGTCTGGCTAATTACATTCACTTAAGGTAACGCCTTAGTGCCCTTACACGACACAAAAACAGCTCATCCAAATCATCAGTTACTTCTCTAAGAGTAAAAATTTCAAACGATGAAAACCTGGAATCAGCACTTGAAACACTTTTAGTTTTAGCTAATTCTGGAACAAAGGATAAAAAGACGTGACTCTAGTACTCTGAGTGACACAGAAAATAAGAGAGTCTATGATGTTTGTTTATTCGTTTCTTTGAAGGTAACACAAGGAGAAAGTTGGTCTTCAGGGTAAGATCCCTGTCTAAAACCAGCCTCAATGGTTCGTATACTCTCTTCAAGGCCCAGCTTTGGTTACGACCCGAGCTGGGGTTCAGATCTCATATGGAGGTAGGCCTGTTCTATGCTTTCAATGAGCAAGAATAATTCCTACGAAAGGGAAATATCTACTCCTCTCAGTTTCAGTACCTGCCTGAAGACCAATGATAGCCTTTTACTACTGGTAAACTAAGAAATCTCCTATGAGTGGAATAGAGGCTCTGTAAGGAGAAGTACCCCTTTCACGGCACCAACTACGGAAGATGGACCACTCTGCCTAGTACACATCTGCAGAGGACTTCTTGAAGTATCTGGACATGACTTGTCTTGCTTCGTGCGAAAAGCCTCTTTCTCGGAGGAAGCAATGGATAACCTCCAGCTGGGAAGTGATAGCGACTTTGCCGACCTGTGGAATCTCTGCAGGTAGGGCTGACAGAGTAGGTTGTACCAAGGTAGAAGTTTTCTTCAAGTTTCCACTAGCAGAAACAGAATGCCAGGGTACCTTTCTGCATATCGCCACTTTAAGGCTATTACGGTCAACTTCAAGTTGTGGAATGTTAAAACCTTATTTAATACCCTTCAAAGAAGGCAGAAAGACAGAAAAGCACAGACTTGTTGAGGCTTGTATTGAACATATCTGCTGTCGAGGAACCCCACAAAGTCAAGGGCCTCGTTGCTACTAGGAGATTCAAAGACCATTCTGAGGCAGCTATCCAATCCCAGTTATTCAACTAATCCACTATAAAGTTTTTTTTTACTAGGAATGAACCAGGTTGAAAGAAGTATTGCATTGTGGACTGCCAAGTTGTGTATCAAGGATGCCAGCTGGCAGAGAAGACGTGATATTGTGCCACCCCCTTCGTTGACATGTGATACTATGGTTGCACTGTTGTTCATCAGTATAACCAAGCGGGTGGTTAGCAATGGCTGGAAGTGTTGTAGGGTTTGATAGGCTGCCTTCAACTCCAGCACGCTGACATGAAGGGACTCGTCCTCAAGGGACCACAGTCCTAACGTTAGATGTTATCTGAAATGGGCTCCCCTCCCTCTCTTTGACACATCTGTGAAAAAATGAGACGTTGCTCAGCCACCAAAAGAACTAGGATCTGGTATCTTGCTCAACTGGAACTAGAGCTTTAGCAGAATATGTCGCTTATGACTAGTGTCTTTTTAGACACCATTGCAACGACCACAGGTGGAGGCAATCGTGCATAAAAAGCTTTTGTGACCTAGAAGTTGTAACAATTGCTCTTCTGGTACCTCTGTCCAATGTAGGAAGGGATGAGCTACTTCCTTGAGCCGGGTTATCATTCTATGTGTAGAAGAAAGGTTGGACTTCTCCAAATTTGTCAAAATTCCAAGATAGTAACAAAACAAGACCAGTCTGTCCCAATGACGACAAATTAGGACTCTCAGTCTGCTAGCATTAACCAGTCATTCAAGTACCTGATGATAAACATCCCGTTAGCATGTGCCAATGCAGACACCAAAGTGAATACCCCATTAAACACCTGAGGCTCAGGATAACATGAAACAATGTACACTGAATTGAAACACTGTGCTCCCTAAGAATTTCATTGAGGAGCAATTAACAGGGATCTGAAAGAAATTATGTCTGAGATTGATGGAGATCATAAAATCGTTCTTTCTTAGGACTTATCTGATTGCCCTGTGCATTTCCATCCTAAACTGAATCTGATGGACAAACAGACTCGAAAGATCCATCACTGGTCTCCAAACTCCTGAGGATTATCTTACCAGATATACAAGGCTGTAGAAGTCCGGAGAGTTGTAACCAACCTCCTCTGGAATACCCTTTAGCAGCCTAGCTTCAACCTCCTACTGGAGTAAAAGGTCTTTCTCTCCTCCCAGTTGATGGAATGACCAGGTCATCAGAGCTGAAATGAGGGGGAAGGGGAGAGCTGGTGAATGGGAGGTGCTATTCAAAACAAAGTATGTCTACCGTACACTGCTCCCCCCTCTGGAACTGCCACCTCATCTACAGGAGGTGGTCGAGTGGAGAAATTGTCAGCCTGAGTGTAATCAAGAGCCTCATCTACCTTTTGCTTTGTTGTTAATTATTTCTCATATGGTTTATTTATTTCCTTAGTTCCTTTCCTCACTGGGGTATTTTTCCTTCTTGGAGCCCTTGTTCTTATAGTATCTTGCTTTTCCAACTAGGGTTGTAGCTTAGCTTATATAATAATAATAATAATAATAATAATAATAATAATAATAATAATACAGAGAAGGCTGCAAATCAATTCCTGATTCCATTTCCCTAATCTTTTGATCTTGCATTCTTCAGGAGATTGGTCCATCACTCATCCAGGCAAAACCACACTCTTTAACGTGGAACCAGCTTCTCCCGTCTTCTCGGTTCCTGGGCCACGCTAGGTCAATTTACTTGTCTCCTTTAGAAAGAGCAAAAAAAGACGAAAAGTAATTTCCTTTCACCCGATTAAATATCTTTCATCCTATGTGTAATTAAATTGAGGGTGACTTGGAATCCATTTGAGGATTTGAATTTAACCAGACCCACACCATAGGCTCCTTTCAGGGGACATCAGACGGCAAACGTGCCCTCGTGCACAACGAATGAAAATGAACATTTTTCCTAATCATAAACATGCTGCCTTTTGCCGCCAGCCCTGGGCAGAGCCACGTGTTCACCAAAGCAGCTGGAAAGTAATAGTTTTAGAAAGCCATGTTTCTTGGACGCCGACAACACATGTCTGTGTTGGTAACTATTTATCGGATTAGCAGAAGGGGCGTGGCTTCACCCAACTTAACCACCACCTACCTCTATGGTCACACCTCGTTATAAGTTTTTAACTGCCGAGTTCTAGCGCGCCTGAATCAATTCTCATATTAAAGGAAGAAAGTTTGTTTTTGTCTAAGATCAATGAAGAACAAATAAAACCCTCTCTACATCCCTTCGACAATATTTCCATGGCATCTACACCTGATTAAAGAAAAAAATATCACGCTGATCGAGAATAGTTGGCCATAAAAAGAAACGTAGTGTCAAAATTCACGAAACAATTATTAGAAAACGAAGTATGGGAACAATGAAAGAAAATGTATCTAATTGGGGAAACTTCAGCAAAAGACAAACAGCCAAACAAAAAGAGACCATGCTACCCATTTTTGTATCAAATCTTGATAAAAAAAAAAGTACAAAATAAAAGTTATGTGAGACGAAAATGTCATCCATTCATAGTGTATTGTACAATATAATCGTAATTCCTGTATGTCCAATGCAAATGTAATTTATCAAATAAAAAACCCTTCCTGATATCTCTCGAACTGAATCAATACATAATCCCAGCCTGATAGGGAGAAAACTAAGTACCGTATTGGATTATTTTAATTTGAGTGTGATGGAACCTTCGAGTAATCCCTGTTGAATTTTAACTAAATCTGATGGATATCACTCGTATCTCTTATAGTATCTCGTCTATTGAAAAATGAAACGCTTATAACTATATTTAATGGAATACAATGAATCATTGTCTATCGGCAGACACATGGATACCATAATTATTTCTATCCCCAAAGAGAAAGAGAAATACTACCTTTATAAATTAAGTCACTTAAAACTCTTAAGCATCACATGCCTCCAAATCTGAGAATATCACACTCTATGTAATATATAATCGTTACCCAATTTGATCGAGACGTTACATAACCTAACCTGAATTTGGGACGTAACCTTAGGAGGAAGTAGATGGGTTAGCGGTGCGGGATCCCGGATGGATCTCATTAATCCGTTATCCAAAATACGACCCCCTTCGATGGGGGTGGGGGTGGCGGGGGGGGGGGAGGAGGAAAGGTCTGGTGCAAAATACATTATTCAAAGGTGACTTCCGTAAATGAACAGGCGAAAAGCTTTGCATAATCAGACGAAAGGACCTCGCATATATGAATGTTTAATGAGGGTAGAATATTCTTTTCCTTCTACTTTATTTATGCCTAAAGAGAATTCATTAATAGATTCTTTTTTTTTTAATTCATGAACGTAAAACTCTGGAACAGTTTAACATGAAATGTAAGACATTTGACTTTCAAACGAAACGGAAATGATATTCGATGATATTTTAGACATTTCGGCAACGAATTTCTTTGACAAAGGAAAGTTAACATGAAAGATTTCATCACTTGAAATTCTACAGATGTTTTATTAGAAATGTTTTCTCATTAAACAAAGGTTTCTTTTCAGCAACTCATATAACAATAAAACTCTATAATATTTCTAATATATTTTCATTTTGAATACATTTTCATAATGGAAGTTGAAGCTTTCTTCCTCTTTCAAATAGTAGTACAAAAGTTAAGACTCATGCTCTTAAAACAATAGCGTAGTTTACTACTTAAACAATCTCAAAATCTTTGCTGCGTTATGACACAAGTTTTTCCAACTAGAAAAAAATATCTAAATAACAGTAATAAAATCGTTGCTTATATTCCGAGAAAAGAATTTGTACGATATTAAAAAAGCATTGCCATAATCCTTTGATTTTCTCGCAAAACTGCGTTGGTTTTTTTCATGTGTTTGCACACGAGATAAAAATATTTTCATTAATTTGTTCACATGCAAAATGTGTAAAATTTCTAAGATGAAGTTCAGAGTTAGCCTGCGAGGTTAAATGGCACTTAACTTAGGAAGGATTATACAAAACAAAAAATATTGACACCAATTATTACATATTTTCTCATTTATGATTTTATTTCCGACAAACTGATAAAGAGCAAAGCCTTTTGACACGGAAAACGATAATAACAACAACAACAACGACAACAACAACAACAACAACAATAACAACAACAACAACAAAAACAATAACAACAACAACAACAACAATAATAATAATAATAATAATAATAATAATAATAATATATAAATAAATAAAAAATTTACCCTTTTCTCGTGTCGTACATTTTGATATAACCATGAAAATCTTTACGCTTAACTAAGACTACTTTTTGGGTAGAAAACAGTTTAAATCTTTAGTTTAGTTTATTTATATATAAAAAATCAAGATCTAATACACAAACAATAGGTTTAATTTATCCTTATAAATTCCTCATAGAATTATTAATGAAATATCTACTGGGGCAAAGAAGAGGAAGAATATACACATCAATAAGAGAGATGAATCTCTTACAACAGCAAAAGATGACGGAAGACAACGTTAGATGGAACACTTTAGTGAGGTCATGAATAGGAGATATGAAGGCAACCATTTGATTGATATACCTGAAGCTGAAGAGGATCTTGATGTGCCCATAAATGAATTCAGTGGGTTTGAAGCCGTAGCCATCATTAAAAAACTAAAGATATGGAAAGACCTGGATACGATGGAATAACTTCTGAGATGATATTGGCCAAAAATGAAGTGACCCCCAAAATACTTACAATGATTATTTTGTAGAATGTGACGTGAAGAGGCAAAACCTGATGAAGGGGAGCTAGGGGTGTTGGTGAAAATGGCAAAAGAAGGAGACCCGACTGATTGCAATAATTACAGAGGTATCACACTTACGTCAGTTGTCATGAAAACAAATAGTATGCTCATTCTAAAAAGACTAGAAAGAAAGACTGATGAAAAGCTAAGAGACGAACAAGAAGGATTTAGAAAAGGTAGAATTTGTACTGACCTCACCAAATTTTCATTTTAAGACAAGTGGTACAGCAATGTGTAGAATATAGAAATCCACTTTTGATGGCATTAGTGGACTATGAAAAAAACCTTTGATAGTGGAAACTGGCCAACTTTGTGGAGAGACCTGCGTTATTATGTTCCTCTTAAAAATGTAAATTTGATTAAGTCTGTTCATGAGCATAGCAAATGCAAAGTTAATGTTAGTGGAGTCCTATCTAATGAATTTTCATTGAACAGTGGAATACTCCAAGGAAATGTGTTGTCACCTATGTTGTTTATCCACCTCATAGATTTTGTAAACCATAGAATACTTGGGGATGCTGGAGAAGGATTAGATGGATTGGTAGCAGGATATTAGCTGAACTAGAGTATGCTGATGACGTTGCCCTTATTAATAGAACACCGCAGGACGTGCAGAGCTTGCTTACCAGAATGCATGAAATATCACATGAAGTTGGGCTTAAAACGGAATATGCAATGAAGATGAAATATCATTAGAAGGAGAAAGGATTAATTAGGTTAAATCGTTTAAATATTTAGGAACTATGATCTCTAATACGGGTCTTTAGAATTGGAGTTTAATAAAAGAATCAAAAAAGCAAATAAAAAGGCTAGGTTAGGTAAAATTTGGGAATCAAATTGCCTGATGTTACATATAACAGTCAGGCTATATGTCAGTTTATTGAGGTCGGTGTTACTGTATAGACATGAGTCGTGGTATGACAATGAAACAATATCCAACGGATTTTTTAGATTTGAGAACAAAGCCCTCAAAAAAATATTGGGAGCTAAATGGCAGAACATAATTAGAAACAAAACTATAAGAGCGATTACTCGAGTGCCATATGTGGATAAGATCATGGTGAGGGGTAGAGGGAGATGGTTTGGGCATGCTCTTCGCACCCCTTCAGAGAGATTAATTCACCAAACTTTCAACAAGGCTCCACAAGGCACTAGATGAGTTGGAAGGCCCAGTCCTAAATGGCTGAGGACTATGAAGCGTGAAGTAGGGGATGATGAGCGGAGAAGTACTGATTTGAAAGCTCAAGAAAGAGACGACTGGAGAAATCGAACCGAAGCCCTTTGCGTCAATAGGCGTAGGAGAAGATCATGACGATGATGATCCTCAAAGCAATAGTATATGATTCTTTTCTCGTTGTTTTCAAGACATGAAAATAACAAAAACTTATTAAAAAAATATGTAAACAACAGAAACATTTAAAATAAATTAAAACCTCGGAATAGGGCAATAATTAACAAAGAATAAAATATAAAAAATCAAGCCGATATCAACAAGAACAATTATAATAATAATAATGTGAAAATAGGTTTCTGACACATGTATAGCCCGGAGTATTCTCCAGATAGCAATAAGATAATTGGATCTGTTTCCAAGGGGTTTAAGGTGGGTCTGGTTAAATTCAAATCATCAAATGGATTCCAAGTCACCTTCAATTTAATTACACATAGAATGAAGGATATTTAATCAGATGACAGGAAATTACTTTTCGTCTTTTATTCTTTCTTAAGGAGACAAATAAATTAACCTAGTGTGACCACGAACCGAGAAGACGGAAGAAGCTGGTTCCATGTTAAAGAGTGTGGTTTTGTGCCGAATGAGTGATAGACCAACCTCTTGAAGGTCGCAAGATCAAAAGATTAAGGAAAATGGTATCAAGAATTGATTCGCAGGCTTTTTATTATTATCATCATTATTATTATTATTATTATTATTATTATTATTATTATTATTATTATTATTATTATTATTATCATTATTATTATTAATAATATTATTATTAGCTAAGCTACAACCCTAGTTGGAAAAGCAAGATGCTATAAGCTCAAGGGCTCCAACAAGGAAAAATTGCCCATTGAGGAAAGAAACTTAGGAAATAAATAAACGATATGAGAAATAATTAACAATTAATAAAACAATCTAAAAACAAAAACAACAAAACAGATACTTCATATAGAAACTATAAAAAGATTTAAGTCAGCCTGTTCAACATAAAAACATTTGCTTCAAGTTTGAACTTTTGAAGTTCTACCGATTCAACTACCTGATTAGGAAGACCATCCCTCAACTTGGTCACAGCTGGAGTAAAATTTCAAGTACCCGTCTAGGAGAAAGGCCAACTGTAAGAAGAAATTTTATAAGCCTGGCAGCAAAAAAAAAAAATATTTCCTTATTCCACCTCATAACCTAAGATCACCTTCCAGAATAAATGAACTCTTTATATGCTGGGGTAAACTATCGTTTTAGAAACACACCTTCCCTAGTTCCAGTCAATACAACTATTTTCCTCGTTCTCTCTTCTGGGATTTTAATCAAGTCCCCTTTCCATTTAGCCGTTTGAAGGGCCATTTTCAAATCATCTTCTCTTGCTCCGACTCTCCCGTGAAGCCTCGCCTGGGGAAGCCATTAATGGAGAAGTGGGAATGGCCTACATCCCACCAAATAGCTTCAGGCACTCGGCTGGTGGTGGAAGACGTCAGCCAAGAAAGAGAAAATAAAGACAAAAGGCTGATGCTAAGCCTCTTATCTCAAGTTTGGTACTTAATGATTATCATCAGAGAGAGAGAGAGAGAGAGAGAGAGAGAGAGAGAGAGAGAGAGAGAGAGAGAGAGAGAGAGAGAGAGAGCAAATGGTGTTATAATCATATAAAGGGGAAATTACTTTCATCTTAATGTTCTTCCTAATGTGTTTTTTATGATCGACTTTTGCTCGTCAAGTAAACTCAAGTTAATAGTCATCCTACGGTTATTATGATGATTGAAATAAATAATTTTTATCCTTTCATATATTGTTCTATGACTTTTATAAAAGAAATTGCTAATAATGATATGTCTTATAAAATTCATACACACTATCAAACAGTGATTACATACAATATATATATATATATATATATATATATATATATATATATATATATATATATATACATACATACATATATATATATATATATATATATATATATACATACATATATATATATATATATATATATATATATATATATATATATATACATATATATATATATATATTATGTGTGTGCGCGTATGTGTGTTTGTACATGTTTTCTCCTCTACTCATTTGAATATATGAACCGTTTCTCATAATTTCTTCTGAACATCAAAGAGAAGAAGAACGACCTTCAAACCAGGCTATTCCGCGAATAATGTATGTCCCCCCCCCCCCCCCCTTCTCGTCAGCATCTTTCCTCCTTGGGCTTAGTCCTTCACGCAGTGAACCATCGACCGAGAATTTAATGACAGGCGATAGGAAACGCCCATTCTCTTCTGGGAAGACCTTTCATTCAACCCTATGAATGAGACCGGGGTTTTAAAAAGTCTTTAGCACATATATTATTGGAACAATACTAAATGATACATAAGGGGAAATCACGCATCCATTTCAAAGAGAACTAACAAAGTACTCTGAGAATGCAGACCTCCGCCACGGAAGCTTATTTCTCAAAACCAGCTTGCCTTTCCCAGAATCAATTTAGACCGTAGGCGTCTTTGATGTCTGTGTGACAGCCATGTGCAAACTTGGGATTAATGTTATGGTTAATTCAGACGACCTTTTGATCGACCTTTACCTTGACGTTTGACCCGGGGCTCTCAAAATTGAATCACTTCCACGTCTTAACATATCAATTAATCTCTGAAAGTCTCACTACTCTGTGAATTAAAGTGTGGCCAGGAAGTTTTTCACAAACAAACAGACAAAGGGATAAACATAAAATCACGGTAAAAAACATAACCTCTTATCAACTTCGTTGGCGGAGATAATTACAGCTATAACAAAGTCTTGCGAGCTTCATCATTAATTCCATTCATAGTGTAAAGATGGCGCTAGTTGCGCCTGCTTTTGAATTCGATCCTTAAAAAATTACAAGCAATCCTTTCGATTTAGATTTCGATTCGGAGAATGCTCCTTTCAAATACCTGATGAAGTTAAAGGTTTGTATTTCAATTCCTTTAATATTTAAGGAAAGGTGGAAGAAATATTAGATTAAGAGATGTTAAAGATACTCAAATTAGAAGAAATATTTGAACGTACTTTTAATATTCTTATTTACATGTGCGTTATTAGCATCGTGTGAGGTAAAGACGAGAGTTTAGAGAGGAACGAAGATAACTATTGTGAATAGATAGGACTATCCAATATTTGATGAAGGTCATTACTAAAGATAAACAGAAGGTTTAACGTACAAGTGCATACCTGGGAACACCTCACAAAGTGGGGTAAGGTGAAACTTTTGCCGGAAAATGGTCTTGGAATAAGTTTTAATCACAAGTAAAACCTTGTTCTGCTCTACTGGGTAGTGCCAGAGCATCAGTACCGTGGTCTTCCACTGTCTTAGGTTAGAGTTTTCTATCTGTTTCCTTATTTCCTTTGCTAGTTTCCCTGTTGGAGCCCTTGGCCATATGGCATCCTTCTTTTCCAACTAGGGTTGTAGCTTAGATAATGGACGTGTTACAGGTGGAACTCCGTAGTGGGAGCATGTAAGGAAAAATTTATTATTGACTTGGTATTAGCAAATAATAGAAATATGGTTAGAGATGTAAAACGTGTCCCTCCTATAACCTTTGATTCAGACCAATGACTGTTCTTGATAAAATTAAATTCAATGAAGCCAAAGCCTATTCAAAAGTAGTGATAGAAAGATTTATTCTAGTGGATATGAAAATTAAATATCAAAATTAAATAAGCAGAGCAAAAAATATTTAAAAGGAGATCAATGACACAACGAAAATTGGAGGCACTTTAAGATGGTTGTATTGGAAACTGCCATTAATTCACTACAGAAAAAATGTGTTCGATGTAAGGAGAAGCAAATACCTTAACGGACCATTCCCACTGAAATCCCCTGTCGCAAATAAGATGAGGCTACTCAGGAAATAGATGAAAACGAGGAGATAGGAAGATCAAAACTACAAAGAAACATTGAGAGAAACAGAAGGAATTAAAACTTACGCAAAGAGGGAGACTTGGGAGAGAATAGAAGATTTGGGCAATGATTTACATGGAGTCAGAAAACTTATACATAGGACAGCCACGTATCTAATCAGAAGCCCTAGCAATGGGACGCTTCTAACTGAACTTCGCAAAATTGAGTTAAGATGGAAAAATCAATTAGAAATATTTATAATAGCGCCAACGACACCCAAGACGATAATATGGATTTTAATGTAGCTTGCGGATGCTGACCCTGGTATATCATTGCTGGAAGTAAGGAACGCCTTCAAAAAAAAAAAAAAGCCACGCCCTAGTGGATACAATGCCTGCAGAGCTCCTTAAAATCATGGGAGAGGATGGAATCATTTGGCTGTCAGAACTAATGAGTTATCCCTGGAATGGGCAAGAACCACCTGAAGATTGGAGAAGAGATTTCATATGCCCAATCTTTAAAAGTTATAAAACCAATTGCAGAGATTTTAAAGGAATATCCATTATGCAACATGCTTTTCAAGTTCACGAAAGAATACATGAATCAAGACTAAGAAAATAGGTGGAAGGCAAAATGGTTTTCGATCAAGAAGAGTGACAACCTAGGTGATTTTCTCCCTTAAGATATTTCAGAAGAGCTGGGAATGAACAGGGACAAATACATTGCCTCTAGAAATATCATGAAGGCCTTTGAAACACCTATTGAAACATTAGATCCAGAGTTAAAATATATCAAGAGATCGGAGATTTGTTTGAAATTCAGTCAAGCGTAAGACAGGCCAGTGTCCTCTCCCAACTTTACATAGCATTCTTGGATAAATGTTTGCGATAACAATGGGAGGTTAACGATGAGGATACATAATCTTTGACCTTATGCATGCTGATGACCAGGCAATGGTAGCTTCCAGCGCAGTCTCTCCAACATAATATCAACGACTGGAACACGATTCTAACTAGAAAAGGAATGCGAATCAACAAGAATAAGACAGACTATGTATCTGGGATGAACATCAAACAACATGAATATATCATTAGCTGGCCAAACATGAAACCAGTGTAGACATTTCAAGTACATAGGAGTAGAATTTAGAGAACAAAATACCATAAAACTAAAATACCATAATCAAGAAATTTAGTAATAATCTGTATCAGCTTTACACATTAATGAAAGACCGGAATTTACCTATGGCCATGAATCCTGGACATTAACATCTGGAACTAAAAGTCAACTCCAAGCTGCAAAACTGAAAATATTGGATAGGTTACGTAATACAGACATTAGGAGAAAGCTGGGAGGGTAATGTATATTGGAGTTTGAGGAGAGAGGAAAACTTAGATGGTTTGGACATACAGGACCAAAGGAAAGAACGAGAACCGATATTCAAAATATATTTGGTGGAAACCACGATGTAAGACACCAGTGGGAAGACCAAAGATGAGATAGCTACAAATTATAGAGTGAGGAGTAGAGAAAGGGTGTTCTAGTTTGTAAGAGGTTGAAGTGAGGCTAGTATTTTCATGAATTTCATGTTTTTATGTACTTACATTTCTATAAGCTTTATTGTACATATACATTGCCATTAAACAAAAATAATATTTTTGTAGGGGTGCCCTAATGAAAACTGTTAGATATTTGCTGGAACAACTATACCACCCGTGTGTTACACGATCGTACATAGTAACGCCATTTCTCTTTTTTGTATATATTATCCCTTGTATCTTCAGATCAGAAGGCTGGGTGTTCGGGTCACTCCGGGGTCACCAATGTGACGGGCCAAGAATAGGTTGTGACTCAGTTGCTTTCATCTCGCCTTTGAGCCACAACCTACCCTTGGCCCGTCACACAACTATCTGCAAAAGTTAAATAAAAAGAACACCAGAGTAATAAACTGTCTTTTGCTTGTAACCTCTAGTTCACAAGACAAAAATACATCGAGAACTATAAACATAATGTCTTAAAATAATCTAAGCCACTAGTTCTTTAACAATTGAGGAATATATATATATATATATATATATATATATATATATATATATATATATATACATACATATATATATATATATATATATACATATATATATACATATATATATATATATATATATATATATATATGAAAAAAAATTTAACATTTAGACGTGTTTTTTATATTCAAATAATCCATATATTTTTGCTACATTAATGTCTGGATTCTCTTAACGACCTCGGGATCAGAGCCCCAAGCGAAATCACACAAAGACAAGAGCTTGTGACCGGCCGGGAATCGAACCCTGGTCCGGCAAACTTGTAGAGACTCTCTTAACGACCTCGGGATCAGAGCCCCAGGCGAAATCACACAAAGACAAGAGCTTGTGACCGGCCGGGAATCGAACCCTGGTCCGGCAAACTTGTAGAATCTCTACAAGTTTGCCAGACCAGGGTTCAATTCCCGGCCGGTCACAAGCTCTTGTCTTTGTGTGATTTCGCCTGGGGCTCTGATCCCGAGGTCGTTAAGAGAATCCAGACATTAATGTAGCAAAATATATGGCTTATTTGAATATATATATATATATATATATATATATATATATATATATATATATATATATATATATATATAATTTATTTATATCAAATGCAGGCGTTTTATTCCACTACAGGACAAACGCTTCACGTTTGGGGTTTGGCCAGTTTTCATCAGCACACTGCCCAGTGGGGATTGGTGATGGGGTGGGGGAGGAAATAATTTGATAGATCACTCACAGCATACCAACAGAGTATAGGTGGCCCTGGCTAATATAGCTTTGCTGATCATGGCATTACGCAAATCCTTTAACCATGTTAAAGTATATGCCAATTTGAAAATATATATATATATATATATATATATATATATATATATATATATATATATATATATATATGTATGTATATATATATATATATATATATATATATATATATGTGTGTGTGTGTGTGTATGTGTGTATATATACATAATAAAAAATATATATATTTATATATGTATATGTATATTTATAAATATATATATATATATATATATATATATATATATATATATATATATATATATATCATTAAAGATTTTTAAATAAATTCTAGGAATGACAATACAACATCAACTTGAATTTGTAAGATACAAATTTGTAAGATACAGAACCCTGTTTCCCCTCGCGTGAATATCCAAGGAAGAAACTTTGCAAGCGAAGTAAACCAACCAAGGAAGTGACTCCTGCCACTTTTTCCTCCCGAACGCTTAATCCCCATCAATTTCCCCTTATTCTGGCATCAAAGCTTTTAAAAGGACCTTGCTCGTCAACATTCAAAACAGGTAAGACCTGACTTTTGAATGCCAGGAGAGTTATCGACATCAGCTGTTCAGAAGGAGAACCAATACTATTAATCTTGCATATCAATTTTCTAGACCTTCGCCTTCCTTTCTCCTTGGGAGGATAGCATCATGATTTTTATATACTCTCTCTCTCTCTCTCTCTCTCTCTCTCTCTCTCTCTCTCTCTCTCTCTCTCTCTCTATCTCTCTCTCCCCAGCGATTTTGTTAAAAAAAAACTGCAAACACTATCGCGAAGCCGCTTGCAATACTGCTAGGACAAAGTGCAGATATGAGCGAGATATATGTTAAACATAAATTAGCTTATATAACCCCTATCTTCAAAAGTGGATCAAGACTAGAGGCAAGCAATTATAGACCTGTTAGTCTAACATCACATATTATGAAAGTGTATGAGAGGGTAATAAAAAAGAAAATAATGGATCATTTGGTTAAAAATAATTTGTTTAATATAGGTCAACACGGTTTTGTGCCCGGAAAAAGTACACAAACCCAACTGATAGCACACTATGAAAACATATACAAAAATATGATAAATGAAAAAGACACAGATGTGATCTATCTAGATTTTGCAAAAGCCTTTGACAAGGTAGACCATAATATATTAGAGAAAAAAATGAGAAAGCATAATATTGTGGGAAAGATAGGAAAATAGGTAAAAGAATTCCTGCAAAACAGAAAACAGATAGTGGTTGCAAATGACGAGAAATCGGATGAAGCTCAGGTAATATCTGGCGTGCCACAAGGTACGGTATTAGCTGCACTGCTGTTTGTTATTATGATCTCAGACATAGACTGTGATGTTGAAAACTCTGTAGGGAGAAGTTTCGCCGATGACACAAGAATAAGTAGAGAAATTACTTGTGATGAAGATAGGGACTCACTACAAAGAGATCTAAACAAAATATATGAATGGGCGGAGATAAATAGGATGGTATTTAACTCCGATAAATTCGAATCAATGAATTATGGAAACAGAGAAGGAATGGTATATGCATACAAGGGACCTAATAACGAGACAATCACAAACAAGGAAACAATTAAAGACCTTGGTGTAATGTTAAATAGGAATATGTTATGCAATGAACAAATAGCAACACTGTTGGCTAAAGTAAAGCAAAAATGGGAATGTTATTCAGACACTTTTAAAACAAGAAAAGCTGAACACATGATTATGCTTTACAAAACTTATGTACGTAGTACACTTGAGTACTGCAATGTGATATGGTACCCACACTACCAAAAGGATATTGCACAAATAGAGAGTGTACAAAGGTCCTATACTGCTAGAATAGAAGAAGTTAAGGACCTTGACTACTGGGAAAGACTGAAAATTTTAAAACTATACAGTCTAGAAAGGAGAAGAGAACGCTACATGATGATACAAGCATGGAAGCAAATAGAAGGAATTACTGAAAACATCATGGAGCTAAAAATATCAGAAAGAGCAAGCCGAGGTAGATTAATAGTGCCAAAAAATATACCAGTAAAACTAAGGAAGGCGCACAGGACATTAATCCACTACGCACCAGCATCGATAAAGCAGCGACTATTTAATGTGCTGCCAGCTCATCTAAGAAACATATCAGGAGTGAGCGTAGATGTGTTTAAGACTAAACTCGATAAATACCTAAGATGCATCCCAGACCATCCAAGACTGGAAGATGCAAAATACACCGGAAGATGCATTAGCAACTCTCTGGTGGATATACGAGGTGCCTCACACTGAGGGACCTGGGGGAACCCAACCAAAAAATAAGGCAATAAGGTAAGGCTCTCTCTATTAACAACGACATAGCTTTATAAAAAGGTACATTTAGTATGTACACATATACCCGTATAAATATACATAAAGTATATATAAATATTATTAGATTAAAGTAAATTCATTATAATTTGATTATAAGTTGTTAATACTTTTCCAACCTTTTGATCTTGTTTTAGTTTTTAGTTTATTAATAAGCCAGCGTCATTCTTAGTTTGATGAGCTCTGTAGAGAGTCATATGACTTCTCAGTTTTGTTTTTGTTTACCACCTTCTCCCCCGGTATTAGTGAACTACTGAAGTGCCTTATTAACGATCGCTGTTTTTCTCTCCTATGAGCTGTGTTGACCCGAGTGGAAGGTTTGATCGTATGGTGGTGATAAGTGACAGGGTTAGTTCGAGTTCCTACTCACAGTCTGACGCTTTGCCACTTCATCTTGGTGACCTTTGGAGTTTTGGAAACACTTCCTTCACTACTTTGTGTGTGGTCGCTGGTGTTTGTCACCCGCGGCATTCATCAGCCACGTCCCTTCCCTCGTTCGTCAGAGGATTTGCGAACGATTTGGCCCGTTTCTACTGAGAACGGTGCGGTTTGCGACGTGCGAGATCCGTTGAAGTCCCGGATTCTCGGAGGCTACCACCCTTGGCGTTCCTGTGGCATTTTGGATTGCCTTCGGGCATTGCAGCTTGATCCAGTTGACCTGCTCATCAGCGTCAGTGAGTTCTTGGAACTCGTGGAGATACGTAGGGCGGCATACTACAGGTATGAAATATTTTTATTGTTATTTACGACGATTGTGGATCGCCGAGTACCTGTAGATGTGCACGCCCTTGTTTGCAGTACGGTCTTCTGGACCTTGTATGGCCTGATGGAACAATCTACCGAGCTTTTTGTGATGATTCACTGTGTAAATTTGTAAGATTATTTGGTTTTTGTAATTTATCATTTATTAAGTTAAGTTTAACATTTAAGTTAGTTTGTTTGTGCTAGGTAGGAATAATATTAAGTTTCTCATTTATTTTTTCTTTCTTCCTTCTACCTATCTTAGTTTGTTAGGTTAGTTTTTTCTGGCCAGTGATTTTGAAAGGTAGCTGCCTGAAATGTTGTATTTAAAATCTTCCTATTTCTTAGTCTAGGGATTAACTTAGTTGTAGGTGATCTTTTAAAGATCTTAAGGTTGGTTTTCCCTCAATTTGTATATTCATTAATTTTGCTTATTATCATTGCCAACCATTACTTATATTTTTTGTTGTTTGTAAATAAATATTGTAACTTTTGTTGAGGTGTTTGTTCTTTTGTTCCCGAGTTGCTGTGTTACATTTTTACTGACCGCAAATTCTGAATAAAAAGAACCCTTGAAATTACGACCGTAAATACGGCCGTAACAATCTGGCGACCTTGCCAGGATTTGCGCTCAGGTGTACACAGTAGTTGGGACTTTGGAACGCTCCTCAGTGGTGGTTATAGTATTTATTTTTTTTTGGAAATACCTTTCCCTCCTATCACTATGGATAATTTGGAAGACTTTGAGTTTAGTCCTGCAGAGTTCTTAGGGTCAGCCGACTCTATTAGTCATTTACCAATACTAGGTAAGGAATATCTGGTTAGTTGTGCTAGGTGGTTGGATATTCCGTTCAAAGGGACTGATACAAAGAGGAAATTGTTAATAATGGTAAAGAACTGTGTCATGCAAGGTTTGGCTGAGGCTGAAGGATTACTTGGTGAAAATATTAGTGATAGAGGTAGTGAATTAGGAAATGATGATAGGGTAGTGGCAGATGATAATGGCATTAGTGGTGGTGCAGGTTTTTCATTATTTGACGATCCTCCTCAGACTGGAGTTATTAATGAAGGTCCGGCTAATTTGCTGCCAAAGGGAAATATAACCACAAACCCTTTCTTATCTGAAGAGAATTTAGGGCCAGCAGTTCCTACTGTTCCTATTAATTCTAATTCAAAGGAGATTCAAGAATATGACTTAATTTGTAAAAGGATAGAGTTGTTGAAATTGGAACATACGGAGAACGAGAGGGTGAGGAGGTATGAGATAGAAATGGCCAACATTAATTTGGAAATGGCTAGGTTACAGGGGGCTCCAAACCAATTTAGTACCCCACGAGGTAGTCAGCCTGAAAGGGTTAATATTGGGGCTGCATTAAAATTGGTCCCCATTTTTGATGAAAAAAATGTTCCGGAATTCTTCAAGGCCTTTGAGAGGGTGTCTACACGATTGTCTTGGCCACCGGAGATGTGGACGGTGCTAATCCAGTGTAAATTGGTAGGCAAGGCAATCAGGGTATATAATGCCTTGGAGGAAGGGATAGCCAGGGATTATCACAAGGTAAAGGCACTAATTTTAAAAGCGTATGATTTGGTCCCTGAGGCATACAGATTAAAGTTTAGAAATTTTAATAAACATCCTTCCTTATCGTATGTAGAATTTGCCAGGTTCAAGGAGGAACAGTTTGACGACTGGTTGAAAAGTCGTCAAGTTGTCACTTTTTCTTCCTTGAGAGAACTAATGCTTTTGGAGGAGTTTAAGAAATCTTGCACCAAAGAACTAAGAATTTATTTGGAAGAAGTAAAGGTCAATAATTTAGGTAAGGCAGCTCAAGTGGCTGACGAATTTGTCTTGACTCATAGAACAGGTTCAGGCTATTTCGTCAGCAAAGATAAAAGTAATAATGTAGTAGAGTCAGCGAATTTTCATAAAGGAATAAGAGGTGATAATAATAAGCCTAAGAATTCAGTGGTTCAAAATAATTTCCCTGCTAGTAACAATGGAAGATTCACGGGTAAACCTGGTACTCGTGTATTTTCCAATGGAGGTAGTTCTGGAACGAGAAACAGTAATGTGAAGACATGTTTCTGGTGTAAGAAACCCAGTCATTTCCAGGCTCAATGTCAAGCCAGAACAAATTATCTTCAAAAAAATAATCCTGTGGCTTTGATGCCAAGTACATCTCCTGACGTAAAATTACCCATAATTGGTAGTGATAGTGGTAGTAATTGTAGGCCTGGAGATGGAAATAATAATCCACAGGAATGACTGAAGTATGATAAATACATATGGCCTGGTAAAGTAATATATAATTCTGTCATTATTGATGTCAAGTTCTTGAGAGATACAGGGTCTGCTCGTTCGTTAGTGCTGGAAAGCAGTTTGAAGGGTTTGGTGAAGTATTCAGGGAACTTTATTGTTCTGGGAGGTTTCCAGAACACAATAGTTTCGGCTCCTTTAGCAGAGGTAATGTTGTCATTCCCTGGGTATTATGGAAAGATAGAGTTGGCCGTTGTTGAGAGTCTTCCTATAGCTGGTATTGATGGCATATTAGGAAATGATATGGTTAATAGTGATGGCCAGGAATTATTTCCAATATTGTCAATCAATACGTGTCCAGTGGCGGTTACCACTAGAGCTGCAGACTTATTAAATAATGATGAAGAGTTATATTTGAGTAGTTTAGAGGTAGACGTAGATGTAGGAAGACCCGGGTCAGTAGTAAGTAATGTAGTAAGTAGTGATAATATAATTCCAGATTGGGATCGAACAGCTTTTATTGAAGCCCAGAAAAGAGAGTATAATTTTAATTTGGGTGATACTTCTAACTTGACAAAGCCTCGATTCTGGGTAAAAAGGGGCCTGTTATATAGGGTGAGTCATCCCCTGGTTGCTAATGATCCCCAAATGTCTCGTATTGAGCAAATAGTGGTGCCTTCTCACTTTCAGAGACAAATATTGAATATATCTCATGATGATGCATTCTCTGGTCATTTTGGTGTCTGGAAGACGTTCCGTCGGTTGGCTAAATGTTTTTGGTGGCCAGGAATGAAATCGTCAGTAAAACAATATGTGAAAGAATGTCCAGTGTGCCAAGTAGTAGGTAAACCTAATCAGACAATTGTAAAAGCACCTTTATATCCTATACCAGCGATTGGCGAGCCATTTAGTGAGCTAGTAGTCGATATAGTAGGTCCCCTGCCTAAAACTAAAACAGGTTTTATATATTTACTGACTGTGATGGATCGGGCATCGCGATTTCCCGAAGCCATTCCCATGAAGAAAATCACATCTAAGGCTGTATTTGACCAGTTGGTAATTTTCTTTTCGAGGTATGGAATCCCTCGTAAGATACAAACTAATTGTGGAACTAATTTTACTAGGAAGGAATTTCGAAGTAAGTGTGCAGGTCTGGCCATTCTGCACACTACTAGTGTTCCTTACCATCCAGAGAGTCAGGGAGTGGTGGAAAGATTCCATCAAACTCTTAAATCAATTTTAAGGAGATTTTGCTATGAGCATGGAGAGGAATGGGATAAGGGTCTTCCTTTTGCTCGCTTTGCTCTTAGAAGTCATCCAAATTCATCCACGGGCGTGGCTCCTTTTGAGTTAGTCTTTGGACATAAAATACGGGGTCCTTTAGAAATTCTATATGAAGTTTTGGAGTCCGATCAAATAAAGGAGACGAACGTCGGCGAATTTGTTGATAACCTTAAAGAAAAACTTTCTAGCGCCTGGAAGTTTGCTAGAGAAAATTTAGCTAACTCTCAGGCTGCTATGAAAAGTAATTATGACAAGAAAACTCGAGCACGGTCGTTTGAGCCTGGGGAATTAGTTTTGGTGTTGGGTACTGATTCGGATAACTTCCTTGAACCAAGGTATAAGGGGCCTTGGAAGGTGTTGAGGAAGTTATCCGATCTTAATTATGAAATAGAAGCTCCCGGGACCAAACGAAAGTGTCGAATTTTTCACATTAACCGACTGAAACCTTATGTCTCTAGTAGATCTGATACTTTGGAAACCGGGTATGAATCGGTTTCTTTGGTGGCAGAGGTGCTTCCTGATGGGTCTGATGAAATAATTAATCAAGTACCTTCAGACGCTCTATCCAAGAATGTGCAATGTTTGGATGGGTTGGATGAGCATCTGAAGCATCTTGATCTAAATCAAAGAAGGGAAATGGAAGGTTTAATTAATTCTTTTTCAGATTTGGTTAGAGACTCTCCCGGATTGACTAGTTTAATTGAACATGATGTGGTAGTAGGAGAAGCTTCACCAATTAAACAAAGCCCTTATAGACTAAATCCCACTAAAATGGATATAGTCAATAAGGAAATAGAATATATGTTGAAGCATGATTTGATACAACCTTCTGTTAGTCCTTGGAGGTCTCCTATAGTATTGGTGAAGAAATCTGATGGACAGTATCGGATGTGTGTGGACTATCGTAAAGTTAATACGCATACTAAAAATTATTCCTTTCCCCTTCCTAGAATTGACGACTGCATAGACCGCATTGGTTCAGCAAAGTATATCACAAAATTGGATTTGCTCAAGGGCTACTGGCAAGTTCCTTTGTCGGATCGAGCAAGAGAGATTTCAGCATTTGTCACCCCATTCGGCTTGTATGAATACAAGGTCATGCCTTTTGGGATGAGGAATGCTGCTTGTACTTTTCAAAGATTAATGATTCGTGTGGTCTGTGGATTAGAAGGTACTGAGATTTACATTGATGATCTTGTTGTCCACAGTAATGATTGGAAAACTCATTTACTCAGATTACGTAATGTTTTTGAAGCTCTCCGTGCTGCGGGTTTAGTTATTAACCTCGCTAAATGCGAATTTGGTAAGGCTAAAGTTGTGTATCTGGGTCATGAGGTTGGCCTGGGTCATATAGCCCCAAAACAGGCTAACGTCGAGGCTATAACTAATTTAAAGAGACCGTGCAATGTCCGAGAAGTTCGAAAGGTGTTGGGTATGATGGGCTACTATAGAAGGTTCGTTAGGAACTTTTCTGACATTGCCCGTCCCCTGAATGATCTTTTACAAAAAAATAAGAAATTCATTTGGACTAGTGATTGTGAAGAAGCATTCATTAAAATTAAGACTATTCTCATGTCTAAACCTATTTTGGTTTCTCCGAATTTTCAAGCTCCCTTTATAATTGCTGTTGACGCTAGTGATATAGGTATTGGAGGAGTTCTCTTTCAAAAGAGTGAAAGCATTTGCTAACTTTATGGTTTATTCCGACATTGTTCGGTTGATTCGTTTATTTATGCGATATTTTTTTTTTTTGCCAGTGTTGTTTTTAGTTTAAGTATTAGCTGTAAGAAATATTCTGTTCTATATTAGTCTTAGTTTCTTATTAGCAGAT
>NC_090727.1:175054435-175061935 GCF_036898095.1 Palaemon carinicauda | reverse complement strand
TTTACCTTATGAATATAACAAAGGTGATTAGACCATGGTAAGAATCAATAAAATCTTACTGACTGTACACGAGGTGACTCCATACCAAATTTGGATATTAGACAGAATAACCAATCTAGGAGATAGTAAAAAAAAACATACACGCCAGACATATGTCTCCTCTGCTATTGCAACACAAATTCATCAGAGAAACTTCATAATTACGGCTTCAAAGAGAAAAGAGAGTCGAGAACAAGAGAGACACCCTCTCATTCCCCGCCAATAAAAATTAAACAAAGAAAATAATTCCTTGATGTATATCTCAATGGAAACGGGATCACAGAACTTCTTGGCTTCATAAACAATATCTTAGGAGAGTTGGCCTAGAAAATAGAGCAATTAGGACATAACTGCATTGTTAAGGGATTACATCTGCATAATAGACTGAGAGTAATGAGGGTTATTACCTCCGAGATAATATTTTCCAGATTATACATATTTCAGGGTTCAAGGTTAATACGTTTCTAGGTATGGTTTATAAACGTGTGTATACACACACAAACATATATATATATATATATATATATATATATATATATATATATATATATATATATATATATATATATATATATATATAGATATATATATATACATATATATAAATATATATATATATATATATATATATATATATATATATATATATATATATGTGTGTGTGTGTGTGTGTGTGAGTGTGAGTGTGTGTGTGCGTGTATATATACACATATAAGTACTGTATATAAGTATCTGAGTATATATATATATATATATATATATATATATATATATATGCAGACACACTAGAAACACTCGGACCTGTACCACTGCAGAGATTATCCATGTCCCTTTTTGCTTGAAGGGAGTGTATAATCAAAATCCCGCTGGATCTTCAAAGTTGGTGCCTGGAGGGCGATGCTTACAGCTTAAGTTATTATAGGTCTGTCTAGTTGTTCTCCTTATGAAAAATCTGGGTTATGTCACTCAATTCTTACAGAAAGGTTTACCGGTCGTGGACAACAATATAGTGTTGGTTTATTACCCCCTAACCTTTGAAGGCCAGCATTCATCTTTGGACTGTAGTGGTAGTGTGTCAAATATAATCTTTTCTGTGAGATTTACACATCTCCCAAGGCCATGAAAGCATATAGAATACATTGGCACACACTTCCTTTGGTCCTTTTGGCACAGTGTTTTTTTCATCACAAAAACTGCAGTTAGGTTGGGCTTGCTATATATTATAAGTTTTACCTTCTAGGGACGTGTTTTCGAGGCAACACCTCGATTGAAGACTCTTTCCAAGGTCAGGGCTTCATCTTTGTAGGCCAAACCAAAGCTAAGACAGTGGTAGATGATAAGGTTTTTGTCTTCTTCATTAGTTTTTGTCGTTGTGGGTTGCTGAACTTCACTGAATTTCTTCCTTATGGCCTTTTTTATCATGAAGTCGGGATATTCGTTATTTGTTAGTAGTTGTCGAAATCAGTTTAGTTCGGTATTTACATCTTTCCAAGTTTTGCCGAGTATGAATGCTCTTTTGGCGTAAGCACTTATCACACACTTTTCGTATGTTTCAGGGCATTCGCCTCTGGCCTTTATGCATCTTCCTGTGTTGGTTAATTTAGTGTGTACCAATATCTTTTTACTGTTTTCAGTTGTGAAATTGAGTATGGAATTTCTCCTAAGCTTGTCAGCCAGCTCATCTGTCTTTTCTTTGTTTTTTTTTTTTTTTTTTTTTTTGTCATAATAAATATGTCATCGAAATAGTGTCCATAGAATTTTGGCTTCTTATGTTCTTTGAAGGTCTTTACTTCGACAGAGTCCCAACAGGAGACCCCATGGCTACACCATCTATTTGTCGAAATAACTGTCCATAGTGAGAGAGGCTAACACTCCCTAACTGGGCGTCATCCGGTTCGGACCTCTTATTAGAAAAAGTTACTTTCTTGGAGACCAAGAAGAAACGGGTTTAGGACAACAGCTAGACCTACTTAGCAAGCCTTTAAATCCAGCTTCGGACTCCCTCCCGGCCATTATTGCTGCTTCATCTCATCACCATCTTGTCTGTCCATCTATGTCATGCAATCCAGCACGAATACCCCGCTTTAACAAATATAATCCAGCGATCCTTGTGCCACCTATGGACTGTCAACACATTAAAGCCCGTGATCTACCTGGTTGTGGGTTAATCTACATCAATCCATCAATCCTCTCTAAGAACATCCTCAGATATGGGTAGTGGTCCCATGCTGGATCCATATACTCTATCTAGTATTGTGTTTATGGTTTTCACGAAAAAGACTTTGTGAATAGGCTTTCCACATCAAGAAAAGCAATGGCTTCTTCAAATCCTATTTCTTATAATAAATCAATGCTTATTTTAATGAGTAGGCTCCAAGTATGTAGAGGATGACACTATTATTTAAGATTTGCGCTATTTTGGTGGTATGTGAATTGATGTGAGAGATGATGGGTCTCAGGGGGTTCCTTATCTTATGAGCTTTCACCGCACCATGGCAGTACCCCAGACCATATTCACCTATAATTAGGGGAAATTTCGTGGTGTTCTGTTGATTGTTGCCCCTGGTTATGAGCGCAGACATTTTCTTTTTCACTTCTTCAGTTGGATCTTTCATCAGTTGCTGGAACTTGGGTCAGTCCAGTAGAATTCCGTCCGTCTTCTCAATGTATTCCTACTTTTTCATCATTGCATAGACCGAGGAGCTATCACCTCCGTAATTTGATGTCGGGGTTGTTGCAAAAGCTTTTGGCAGCTTTTTTCTTTTTTTCACAGGATAGTTTATTACGGAGTATTCTTCTCTAGTGTCCAGCTTCTCGCGTGATTTCTTCGATGAGGGTCGATGTTTGCTCTATTTGGCCTTCGCTCTATATCTTCTAAGTGCGGTTTCTTTATGCAATGACAATATAGAAGTGACTATTAGTTATTTGTCAAATCGATTCCTGCCAGATTTATGAAGCTATCTGGGCGGTTTTCATTTCTAACAGGTCAACCGTTGAGTATCAATTGTTACCGTTTGCGTGCGGCTTCTCATCTCTAGCTCCGCGAAGTTGCCGGCGATTTATTGGAATTCCGTTGAAGTGGTGCGGCCGAAAGCTTCCCATCATCCTGTTCTCTCGGCTTCAATTTCCTTTAATGTTTTTGGGGTTTCTTTGATGAGTTGTCGGAGAATCTTCTCTACCTCCCTCCAACGTATTTGTGCCCGGTCACTGTTATTGATGCTTTTGGGATACAGTTTCTTTCTATTGCAATTTACATCAAAGGAGATTGCCTTAGTGACGTCAATTGGTTTCCTAAAGGAATCCTCGAATTTCCTCAGCTTCTTTAAGCTTTCAAGAGTAAGCCTTTGGTTAAAGAAACGATGATTATTCCTTCTTCATATTTCATCCACTACAGCTCAGTTTCGACAAAACTATGTCTTTATCAATCGATCGCTGGTTAACATAAGTTTATCATTCCTATTCAAGTATGGGCTTCTACAAAAGTTATAATTAATTATATTGAGATTATACTCTAAATGAATAAAAAAATTTATATATATAATATATAAATGCGTATAGACATATAAAATTGTATATTATATATATATATATATATATATGTGTATATATATATATATGTATATACATACTATATATATATATATATATATATATATATATATATATATATATATATATATATATATATATATACATATATACATATATATATATATATATATATATATATATATATATATATATATATATATATACGGTTCTAGGACATTTGCGTACTGGACGTTTGCGTCCCAGACAGTTGTGTCCCGGACAACTGCGTCCCGGACATTTGCGTACCTGTATGTGTGTTTTACTGATTCTGTAAAGCTTTTTATCTTTACCTTTACTCTATACTTTTACACAGTAATTTTATTTATACCTTTATCCACCCTGAATTATGCTTATGTTTTAATGGCATCAAATAATTAAGATTCTTACTTCAAACTTTGACAATAATTATACCTTTAGCCATACTGGACACGAAAGGACATATATATATATATATATATGTATATATATATATATATATATATATATATATATATATAATATAATATAAATATATATATATATATATATATATATAATATATATATAATATATATTTATATATATATAATATATAATATATAATATATATAATATATAATATATAATATATATATAATATATAATATATAATATATAATATATATATATATGCTGTATATATATACTGTATATACATATATATATATATATATATATATATATATATATATATATATATATCGAGAGAGAGAGAGAGAGAGAGAGAGAGAGAGAGAGAGAGAGAGAGAGAGAGAGAGAGAGAGAGAGAGAGATCAATATTACATTTGCACGATTTATCCTCTTTATAAATTTATAAAATTTAAAATTTTTATGCATATGTATATACCATGAATTTTCTATCAGTCTAAAAAGATTAGGTCATATTTCTTTAATAATGACTTAGGATAGATACTATCAAGCTCAAACTTAAAAGGAATGTATGTTATGAGCAACTCCTCGTAAGAAAGAAATTTGTTTTCAGAATTGTACTGATCAATCAATTACTATAGGCGAATAGTGAGCATCTTATTTCTCATTAGAAGAAAATCTAGAAATTAATGAAATTGTACAATATATTACCAAAGTAAAAAAAAATAGCTCAGCAACTTGCCACTATGTTACCGAAGTAAATAAAAAAGTAAACTAAAGTTGAACTTCCTTGAATTAAATGTTTCTTCTGCTTCTACAGAAATCAGGAATTGTTTTCAAAAGGTCTACGTAAACACAAAAGTAAAATTATAGTTAAGTACAGTAATTTTCAGTTCTGTACTTCAGTGGTTTTATGCCATATATCTTATATACAGTAATTAGTAGTTTTGTAATCGAGCTATAACATACATACATACATACTTACATACATATATACATGCATACAGACATACAGATAGACAGAGAGTCACTTTCGTATCTTTTATCAAATATTATCTGATCACTAAAAACAAGTACAGGTGCGCAAATTGCCGGGACGAAAAAGTCCGGGGACGCAATTGCCCGGGACACAACTGTCCGGGACGCAAATGTCCTATACGCAATTGTCCTACCACCATATATATATGCATATATATATATATATATATATATATATATATATATATATATATATATATATATGTATATATATATATAAATATATATATACGCACATATAAATACACACATATATATATATACGCACATATATACACACACACATATATATAATATATATATACAGTGGTACCTCTACATACGAATTTAATCCGTTCCAGAACCAACTTCGGATGTAGAAAATGTTCGGATGTAGAAACAAATTTTCCCATAAGAATACATTGAAATAGGATTAATCCGTGGTTGAGCCCAAAAACCTATGATAACTTCTTAATAAACTACTACACATAATTTCCCATGAGAATAATGCACACTAAATTAGATAATAGACATGCAAATAAGAAGAATTAGCAAAAAATGATAAATAAGAAACGGGTTTTTAGCGTCACTTTACCTTAGAAACTCCAGCGCAGGTGTTGTTGGTCTTGCTACGCAGAGAGGAGACGGACGGGCAGCGAGGAGGTAGAGAGGTTAACTACGATAAACGTACACTACCGTAACTTATTCTAACTTACACTAAGTGAACTTTAACATAACTTAGCTTATTTCTTTTTTTATTTTTACATTTTATATTTATTTTACATTTTGTTTTTTTCTTTTTGATGATTAATTTTAATCACTTTCACTCTCTACACTTAAAATTGATTGAATTTCTTTCGCTTCACTCTTTGCCGTTTTCTTTGTTTCACTTTCTTCCGCTTCACTCTTTGCCGTTTTCTTCGAATCACTTACATCCTCTTCATCACGAGTTCGCTTCGTAGTTTTTTAAAGAAATTATTGATAGATAGTTGCTTGGTACGGCTTTTCAGAATGTTTCGAAAGTGAGTTAGGCAAACATCATCGAACTGCGAAACTACACGACAAACCTGCAATTTTTTTGGGTGGTATTTGTCGATGAAGTCGACCACGTCTTGATAATTTCTTAACACCTCTTTTATATGCGCCGAACCTAACACATGTTCTACCTCCTCGCTCCCTTCCTCGTCATCACTCATGTGCTCAGACATAGCATGGAGTTCCTTGAGCTCATCTGTGGTAAGTTCGTCGTGATGTTCGGCGACGAGTTCCGTAACGTCATCTGCGTCGACCTCCAGACCCATGGACTTGCCAAGGGAGACGATTTCCTCTACGTCTTCCGCTGCACCCACCACGGGATCAGGTTCGGGGTCAAAACCTTCGAAATCTCGGGAAGAAACTGCATCAGGCCACAGCTTCTTCCAGGCAATATTGAGGGTCTGTCGAGTTAATCCCACCCAAGCCTGATCTATGATCTTCAACCAGTGCACGATGTTGAAGTGGCTCCTCCAAAATTCACGCAAAGTTAAGTTGGTGCTTTGAGTGACATTAAAGCAATGCTTAAATAAGTGCTTGGTGTACAGCTTCTTAAAATTAGAGATGACTTGCTGGTCCATGGGCTGGAGGATAGAGGTGGTATTCAGTGGAAGATACAGCACCTTTATGAACTTAAATTCATCGAAGATATCATCTTCAAGTCCGGAGAGGGGGGGGGTGAGCGGGTACATTGTCAAGGCATAGCAGGCACTTTAAAGGCAATTTCTGTTCATGAAGATACTTCTTAACAGAAGGGCCGAAAACTTGGTTAACCCATTGCACAGAGAACTGCCTAGTGACCCAGGCCTTCGAGTTGGATCGCCAGAAAACATGAAGCTGGTCCTTATCGACGTTGTGTGCCTTAAAGGCCCTAGGGTTCTCGGAATGGTAAACCAGTACGGGCTTGACTTTAAAGTCCCCGCTAGCGTTGGCACATAGGGCAAGAGTCAACCGATCCTTCATTGGCTTATGCCCAGGCAATTTCTTCTCTTCGGCGGTGATGTAGGTTCGACTGGGCATCTTCTTCCAAAACAGCCCGGTTTCATCACAATTAAACACTTGCTGCTCTACGTAGCCTTCTTCCAGCACGATCCTTTCGAAGTTCTCGACAAAGTCAGCTGCAGCCTTTATGTCCGCACTAGCAGCCTCTCCGTGACGAACAACTGAATGAATCCCGGACCGTTTCTTAAATTTCTCAAACCAGCCACGAGATGCCTTGAAATCATCTGAGGAAGGCTCGGTTGAACTCTCCCCAGCATCACCCCCAGAGCTCTCCTCCTTCAAGTCCGTAAAGATGGCGTGCACCTTCTCGCAGATGACGGTCTCGGTGATGGTGTCACCAACGATCTCTCTGTCCTTGATCCACACTAGCAGAAGTCGTTTCATCTCTTCTATGATAGGGCTACGGCGTTTTGAAATAGTGGTGATCCCCTT
>NC_090727.1:175019435-175049435 GCF_036898095.1 Palaemon carinicauda | reverse complement strand
ATTACAACACTTCAAAAGAATTTACATAAAACAAAAATATAAATCACTTGAAATAATGAGTGTGAGGAAAACTTAGATTAAGACAAAAATTTTAAGCTCTGAAAATTGTATAATCACTTGACTCGAAATATTGAATCTGAATAAACATTAGTCTAAAACTTTGATATTTCACTGAACACTTTTATTACAATACATTGGGCTAGTACGAGAGGCGTGTGAGAGAGAGAGGGGGAGATGGCTATGACTTACGGCTGGAATTCTCTATCAGATCTATGCATCCCTGGGGTCGCTTATATAACACTCAGCTGCTTCCAGAATATTTCAAATAAATCTAGAAGCATGGAGGGTTGGCTTAACAGTGACGCCAGAGTTTCCAACTATCACGTATCGAACAGGAGAATCCATCTCGCTGCACGGCAACTCCCTCTCAGCAGCTCCATCCATCTCCCGTTCTCGGAAATAAAATAAAAAGATACAATCTAACACTAGGATTTTCAAGATCCTTCCAAAGCACTTGGCAGACAAAAGACTTGCGTAATTTCTCTCTGACATGATGCAATACCTCATAAAAATGTAAAAACAGTTACAAAAGCCCCTTGTTCCTATCTCATAAAGTCACAACACCCTCAAACAGTTTACGTAAAACATCGTAACAGAAATATGTGAAATGAAAAGTTAATTCTTAAAAACAACATAGATTTAGATATACTGACTTGAATGTAAAATACAAATAAATTAAAGACGGAAGTCTTACATAACTTACATAACAGACTTATACCTATATGAGAGGAACTCACCTTAAGAGCTGGCTATTCACCTCTTCAATGCACATAAGAAAACATAAATAAAATTCCTGATTTACTTATTCACTCTACACTAGAGCAGCTTTGTAAGTATACAGTAAGTATATATATATATATATATATATATATATATATATATATATATATATACATATATATATATATATATATATATATATATATATATATATATATATATATATATATGTGTGTGTGTGTGTGTATATATATATATACTGTATGTATATATATATATATATATATATATATGTGTGTGTGTGTGTGTGTGTGTGTGTATATACAGAATATATATACATACAGTATTACACACACATATATATACTGTATGTGTGTATATATATACATATATATACATAAAAGAGATTAAACGGAATTAGCAAAACTATTCAAAACAATAGAAAAATCAAAAATACATGACATTCGTAAACGCAATCACACAAAAATTGAGGAATCACTAAACAATGGAAGAATCAGCATATTGATGAAAAGCATATTTGGAATAGGACGTCAACAGATGTTAGTTTCATAGGATGAAAATAGAAATATTATCAACAATACAGATGGAGTGATAAAAATTGCAGAGGATTTCTATATAATGCTATACAATACTGGTATAAAAATAATTTTGTTGATAGATATAATGAAACACCTGATCCGGTACCAAACGTAACAGTACCAAAAGTAAAGAAAGCGATAAATGGCAGGTAAAGAGGCCTAGCAGCAGAAGATGGACTAACAACTGATTTAATAATAGTTGGAGGCAATTCATAGTAATGAAGCTCACTGAACATTACACAAAATGTCTGCAAGGATGCTCTATACCTAGGGTTTCGAAAAACTTATCATTAGACCTGAAAAATTACCAGCCAATATGTTCACTCTCAATAATATATAAAATAGTTACAAAGATCATGAAGAGAGCATACAAGCTTTATTAATGGGTATTCAACAACTGACTACAGCCAAGTAATCAACCTGCTAATGGAAAAATAAGCAGACTATAACAAACTGGTACGTATGGCATTCATAGACTATGAGATAGCCTTTGATTCTGTCAAAACTTCAGCAGTAATGGCACCCCTCCAATGACAATGAATAGCAGAATCTTATGTTAGAAAACGTGAAGATATCGATATGGGAAGTACAACAATCCTATAACAACATGAAGATGTGAAAAAAACACTTAACTAAACAGGGAGATGCATCTCTCCTAAATTATTCATAGCTTCCTTAGAAGAATTTTTTAAGAACTTAGATGGAGAAAATGTAAGAATTAACATTAATAAGGATTTCCTTAACAACTTAAGATTTGCAGATGACATAGTTCTGTTTAGTGAATTATGGGAGGAATTACAAAAGATGATTGAAGATTTGAGTAGAGAAAGCAGAAATGTAGGAATGAATATTGATCTGAATAAAGCTGATAATGTTCAATGAAAATGCAGAAACAACAAAGAGTTAAGGATAAACCTCTAGAGGTTGTTAATGAATATACACACTTAAGTCAGACAGTGTTTCCCCAGGACATGAGACCAAAATTAAAAGAAGGATAAGCATGGGATGAAGAGCTTTTGGTAAACAAAATGAGATTACGAAAATTAAAATGCTACTCTCACAAAATGAAAAAGCATTTAACCAGAGGGTTCTACCTGTATTAACTTATGCATCAGAAACCTGCAGCCTTACTAAAGCCTTAGAACATAAGCTAGTACAACTCAAGGAGCAATGGAAAAATAATGATGGGATTAAAGCTTAGAGAAAAAACGAATAACATGGACACTAGAGCAAACTATAGTAGAAGATATTCTAACAACATGAAAGAAAAAGAAATGGACATGGTTAGGACATACAATAAGAATGCCAGATAACAGATAGACATTAAGAATAACGGAATGTGTCCCTAGAGATTGCAAAAGATGCAAGGGAAAAAACAGAAGACAAGGGCTTGATGAAGGTATATTTGCGGGTATAATCTGGCATTGAAAGACAATGAACACGCGCGAGTGGAAGGACATGCCTCAAGCTTTTGTTCTGCAGTGAACTAGTAACGGCTGATGATCATATATATATATATATATATATATATATATATATATATATATATATATATATATATATACATATATATACACTATATAGATATATGTGCGTGTGTGTGCGTGTGCGCGTGCGTGTGTGTCTGTGTCTGTATTAGTTTCCACAAATTTTGATATTATAAAACTTAATAAATTTTCCAAACTCAAACAAAACATGACAAATTTTAAAAGTACTTTGTATTTTCCAAAGTCCTTTAAAAGGAGAATTGATTTATACATAGCTGGAACTAGGGATTTAAAAACCTATAACGAGGAGTCAGGCGTAACCTGTAGGTACCGGCTGACTGCGGGGAAGCCCCCACCCTTCTGCCAATCCACTGAACTGTTACTTTGATTGCGTTTCGGATTTTGGGGGTAAGTGAAGGCAAGAAGTTAAGTTATAGAACTCAGATTTGTATAGTTAGCAGAAATACAAATTATTTTTAAAATTTGTGTTTGTTCTCACACGTATACACACTTTTGTCCTTTAATATGAGACTCCTAATAATGTGAGGAGCGTAGCATCTTGGACACCTTGCGAACAAGGCTCGAAAGTACCATGAGGTTCAGGGCCAAAGCTACCTTGTCTTTTGTCCAAGAAAAAGTCTCTCTCTAGATTACTGGGTTTATTAGACAGGGCATATACAAATCATTGGGTTTGTCTACATCTGATCATCTTTCTCTCGTAAGGAGTATGGTGGAATAAACACTTCTATACTAATGGTAATAGAAATGCTACTTGCTATAAATGCTGCTTACCTCTATTAACATCGGTCCAGCCTAATGGGGTTGCAATTGCTATGCTCCAGGGGAAGGGAGGAAGAGAGCAAAAAGGGCCTTGTCAGTCTTGTTCTCATCCTAGACTTATACTGTAACTAACATCTTACATGCCTTGCTGATTAGCAATTACATATCCTAGTGAAAATGTTTTCAGGGACCTATGAGTGCATACCCACAATAAATGCTCAGTAAATGTGGCCTAACGTTTCCATAATCTAGCGTCTAGCACCTAAATCACAGAGAGATTCTTTTTGAAAGCAAGAGTAGCACTGACTCCTCTAATCTCAAAACCACTCACTCTCTCTTGGCCTGATGCACTGCAGGAACTAAAGTTTAAAGCTTTCCTGATAGTTTCCTATAGCCAAAAGATAATTATGTTTTTTTGTTCTGCAACCTAGGTCTGGCTAATTAGGTTCACTTAAGGTAACGCCTTAGTGCCCTTACATGACACAAAAACAGCTCATCTAAATCATCGGTTACTTCCCTAAGAGTAAAAACTTCAAACGATGAAAGCCTGGAATCAGCACTTGAAAGACTTAGTTTTAGCTAATTCTGGAACAAAGGATAAAAAGACCTGACTCCAGTACTCTGAGTGACACAGAAAATAAGAGAGTCTGTGATGTTTGCCTATTCGTTTCTTTGAAGGTAACACAAGGAGAAAGATGGTCTTCAGGGTAAGATCCCGGTCTAAAGCCAGCCTTAAGGGTCGTATACTCCCTTCAAGGCACAGCTTTGGTTATGACCCGAGCTGGGGATCAGATCTCATATGGAGGGCAGGCCTGTTCTATGCTTTCAACGAGCAAGGATAATCCCTACGAAAGGGAAATATCTACTCCTTTCAGTTTCAGTACCTGCCTAAGACCAAATGATAGCCTTTTACTACTGATACTGAGAGGCACTTTTCCATTTGTAGGTACACTAAGAAATATCCTATGAGTGGAATAAAGGCTCTGTAAGGAGAAGTACCCCACAGAAGATGGACCACTCTGCTCAGTACACATCTGCAGAGGACTTCTTGAAGTATCTGGACATGACTAGTCTTACTTCGTGGGAAAAGACTCTCTCTCAGAAGAAGTACTGGATAACCTCCAGCTGGGAAGTGATAGGGACTTTGCCGACCAGTGGAATCTCTGCAGGTGGGGCTGACAGAGTAGGTTGTACCAAGGTAGAAGTTCTCTTCGAGTTTCCACTAGCAGAAACAGAACATCAGGGTACCTTTCTGCATATCGCCACTTTAAGGCTATTAGGGTCAACTTTAGAGAGTGGAATGTTAAATCCTTATTTAATACCCTTCAAAGAAGGCAGAAAGACAGAAAAGCACAGACTTGTTGAGGCTTGTATTAAACATATCTGCTGTCGAGGAACCCCACAAAGTCATGAGCCTCGTTGTTACTAGGAGGTTCAAAGACCATTCTGAGGCAACTATCCAATCCCAGTGATTCAACTAATCCACTATAATGTTCTTTTTACTAGGAATGAACCAGGTTGAAAGAAGTATTGCATTGTGGACTGACCAGTTGTGTATCAAGGATGCTAGCTGGCAGAGAAGCTGTGATATTGTGCCACCCCCTTCGTTGACATGTGATACTATGGTTGCACGGTTGTTCATCAGTATAACCAAGTGGCTAGTTAGCAATGGCTGGAAGTGTTGTAGGGTTAGATAGGCTGCCTTCAACTCCAGCACGCTGACATGAAGGGACTCGTCCTCTAGGGACCACAGTCCTAATGTTAAATGGTATTTGTGATGGGCTCACCTCCCTTTCTTTGACACATCTGTGAAAAAATGAGACGTTGCTCAGCCACCAAAAGAGCTAGGATCTGGTATCTTGCTCAACTGGAACTAGAGCTTTAGCAGAATATGTGGGTTATGACTAGTGTCTTTCTAGACACCATTGCAACGACCACAGGTGAAGGCAATCGTGCATAAAAAGCCTTTGTTACCTAGAAGTTGTAACAATTGCTCTTCTGGTACCTGCGTCCAACGTAGGAAGGGATGAGCTACTTCCTTGAGCCGGGTTATCATTCTCTGTGTAGAAGAAAGGTTGGACTTCTCCAAATTTGTTAAAATTCCAAGATCATAACAAAACAAGACCAGTCTGTCCCAATGGCAACAAATTAGGACTCCCAGTCTGCTAGCATTACCCAGTCATTCAAATACCTGATGATACACATCCCGTTAGCATGTGCCTATGCAGACACCAAAGTGAATACCCAAGTAAACACCTGAGGCTCTGGATAACATGAAACAATGTACTCTGGATTGAAACACTGTGCTCCCTAAGAATTTTATTGAGGAGCAATTAACAGGGATCTGAAAGTAATTATGTCTGAGGTTGATGGAGATCATAAAATCGTTCTTTCTTAGGGCATATCTGACTGCCCTGTGCATTTCCATCCTAAACTGAATCTGATGGTCTTTCTTAGGGCATATCTGACTGCCCTGTGAATTTCCATCCTAAACTGAATCTGATGGACAAACAGAGTTGAAAGATCCATCACTGGTCTCCAAACTCCTGAGGATTATCTTACCAGATATACAAGGCTGGAGAAGTCCGGAGAGTTGTACCCAACCTCCTCTGTAGTACCCTTTAGCAGCATAGCTTTAACTTCCTACTGGAGTACAAGGTCTTTCTCTACTCTCGGTTGATAAAATGACCAGGTCATCAGAGCTGAAATGAGGGGGAAGGGGAGAGCTGGTGAATGGGAGGTGCTATTCAAAACAAAGTATGTGTACCGTACACTGCTCCCCCCTCCGGAACTGCCACGTCATCTACTGGAGGTGGTCGAGTGGAGAAATTGTCAGCTGAGTGTAATCAAGAGCCTCATCTACCTTTTGCTTTGTTGTTAATTATTTTTCATATCGTTTATTTATTTCCTTAGTTGGAGCCCTCATTATTAAAGCCTCTTGCTTTTCCAACTAGGGTTGTAGCTTAGCTAATAATAATAATAATAATAATAATAATAATAATAATAATAATAATAATAATAATAATAATAATACAGAGAAGGCTGCAAATCAATTACTGATTCCATTTTCCCTAATCTTTGGATCTTGCGATCTTCAAGAGTTTGGTCCATCACTCATCCGGCCAAAACCACACTCTTTAGCATGGAACCAGCTTCTCCCGTCTTCTCGGTTCCTGGCCCACACTAGGTCAATTTATTTGTCTCCTTTAGAAAAAGAAAAGACGAAAAAAAAATTCCTGTCATCCGATTAAATATCTTTCATTCTATATGTAATTAAATTGAAGGTGACTTAGAATCCATTTGAGGATTTGAATTTAACCATACCCACCCCATAGGCTCCTTACTGGGGACAGCAGACGGCAAACGTGCCCTCTTGCATGAAGTGCACAACGAATGAAAATGAACATTTTTCCTAATCATAAACATGCTTCCTTTTGCCGCCAGCATGGGCAGAACCACATGTTCACCGAAGCACCTGCAAAGTAATAGTTTTAGAAAGCCATGTTTCTTGGACGCCGATAACACACGTCTGTGTTAGTAACTATTTGGCGAATTAGCAGAAGGGGCGTGGCTTCGACCAACTTAACCGCTACCTACCTCTAAGGTCACACCTCGTTATAAGTTTTTAACTGCCGAGTTCAAGCTGCACCTGAATTAATTCTCATATTAAAGGAAGAAAGTTTGTTTTCGTCTAGAACAATGAAGAACAAATAAAACCCTCTCTACATCCCTTCGGCAATATTTCCATGGCATCTGAACCTGATTAAAGAAAAAAATATCGTGCTGATCGAGACTAGTTGGCCATAAAAAGAAACGTGGTATCAAAATTCACGAAACGATTATTAGAAAACGAAGTATGGGAACAATGAAAGAAAATGGATCTAATTGGGGAAACTTCAGCAAAAGGCAAACAGCCAAACAAAAAGAATCCTGGTTAACCATCAAATCTTGATAAAAAGATACAAAATCAAAGTTATGTGAGACAAAAATATCATCCATTCATAGTGTATTGTACTATATAATCGTAATTCCTATTTGTCCAATGCAAATGGAATTTATCAAATAAAAAACCCATTTTGACATCTCTCTAACTGAATCAATACGTAATCCCTGCCAAATATGGAGAAATGCAAACTAAGTATCGTATTGGATTATTTTAATCTGAGAGTGATGGAACCTTCGAGTAATCCCTGTTGAATTTTAACTAAATCTAATGGATATCACTCGTATCTCTTATACTATCTCGTCTATTGTAAAATGAAACGCTTATAACTATGTTTAATGGAATACAATGATAATAATTGTCTATCGGCAGACACATGGATACCAGAATAATTTCTATCCCCAAAGAGAAAGAGAAATACTACCTTTATAAATAAAGTCACGTAAAACTCTAGGGCAACACATGTCACCAAATCTGAGTATATCACACCCTATGTAGTAAAATCGTTACCCAATTTGATCGAGACGTTACATAACTTAACCTGAATTTGGGACGTAACCTTAGGAGGAAGTAGATGGGTTAGCGGTGCGGGATCCCGGATGGATCTCATTAATCCGTTATCCAAAATAGGACCCCTTTGATGGGGGGGGGGGGGGGGGGGGGGAGGAAAGGTCTGGTGCAAAATACATTATTCAAAGGTGACTTCCGTAAATGAACAGGCGAAAAGCTTTGCATAATCAGACGAAAGGACCTCGCATATATGAATGTTTAATGAGGGTAGAATATTCTTTTCATTCTACTTTATTTATGCCTAAAGAGAATTCATTGATAGGTTCCTTTTTTCTTTATTCATAAACGTAAAACTCTGGAACAGTTTAACGTGAAATGTAAGACATTTGACTTTCAAACGAAACGGAAATGATATTCGATGATATTTTAGACGTTTCGCCAACGAATTTCTTTGACGAATAAAAGTTAATATTAAAGGTTTCATCATTTGAAGTTCAACGGATGTTTTATTAGAAATGTTTTCTCATGAAACAGAGGTTTCTTTTCAGCAACTCATATAACAATAAAACTCTATAATATTTCTAATATATTTTCATTTTGAAAACATTTTCATAATGGAGGTTGAAGCTTTCTTCCTCTTTCAAATAGTAGTAAAAAAGTTAAGACTCATGCTCTTAAAACAATAGCGTAGTTTACTACTAAAACAATCTCAAAATCTTTGCTGCGTTATGACACAAGTTCGTCCAACTAGAAAAAAATATCTAAATAACAGTAATAAAATCGTTGCTTATATTCCGAGAAAAGAATTTGTACGATATTAAAAAAGCATTGCCATAATCCTTTGATTTTCTCGCAAAACTGCGTTGGTTTTTTTCATGTGTTTGCACACGAGATAAAAATATTTTCAGTAATTTATTCACATGCAAAATGTGTAATATTTCTGAGATGAAGTTCAGAGTTAGCCTGCGAGGTTAAATGGCACTTAACTTAGGAAGGATTATATAAAACAAAAAATATTGACACCAATTATTACATATTTTCTCATTTATGATTTTATTTCCGACAAACTGATGAAGAGCAAAGCCTTTTGACACGGATAACAACAACAACAACAACAACAACAACAACAATAACAATAATAATAATAATAATAATAATAATAATAATAATAGATAAATAAATAAAATATTATGACCCTTTTCTCGTGTCGTACATTTTGATATAACCATAAAAAAACTTTACACTTAACTAAGACTACTTTCTTGGTCGTAAACAGTTTAAATCTTTGGTTTAGTTTATTTATATATAAAAAAAAATCAAGATATAATACACAAACAATAGGTTAAATTTATCCTTATAAATTCCTCATAGAATTATTAATGAAATATCTACTGGGGCAAAGAAGAGGAAGCATATACCCATCAATAAGAGAACAACAACAGAAGATGATGAAAGACAATGTTGGATGGAACACTTTAGTGAGGTCATGAATAGGAGATACGAAGGCAACAATTTGATTGATATACCTGAATCTGAAGAGGACCTTGATGTGCCCATTAATGAATTCAGTGGGTTTGAAGTCGAAGCCATCAATAAAAAACTAGAGATGGAAAGCCCTGGATACGATGGAATAACTTCTAGATGATATTGGCCAAAAATGAAGTGACCCCCGAAATACTTACAAAGATTATTTTGTAGAATGTGACGTGAAGAGGCTAAAGCTGATGAAGGGGAGCTAGGAGTGTTGGTGAAAATGGCAAAGGAAGGAGACCAGACTGATTGCAATAATTACAGAGGCATAACACTTACGCTAGTTGTCATGAAAACAAATAGTATGCTCATTCTAAAAAGAGTAGAGAGAAAGACTGATGAAAAGGTAGAATTTGCACTGACCTCACCAAATTTTCATTTTAAGTCATGTGGTACTGCAACGTGTAAAATATAGAAATCCACTTTTGACGGCACTAGTGGACTATTGAAAAACCTTTGATAGTGGGCACTGGCCAATTTTGTGGAGAGGCCTGCGTTATTATGTTCCTCTTAAAAATGTAAATTTGATTAAGTCTGTTCATGAGCATAACAAATGCAAAGTTAATGTTAGTGGAGTCCTATAAAATGAATTTCCATTGAACAGTGGAATACTTCCAGGAAATGTGCTGTCACCTATGTTGTTTATCCACCTCATAGATTCTGTAAAGCATAGAACACTTGGGGATGCTGGAGAAGGATTGGATGGATTGATAACAGGATATTAGCTGACCTAGAGTATGCTGATGACGTTTCCCTTATTAGCAAAACACCACAGGACGTGCAGAGCTTGCTTACCAGAATGCATGAAATATCACATGAAGTTGGGCTTAAGATAAACAAAAAAAAAAGCGAGATGATTAGAACGGAATATGCAATGAAGATGAAATATCATTAGAAGGAGAAAGGATTAATTAGGTGGAATCATTTAAATATTTAGGAACTATGATCTCTAACATGGGTCTTTAGAATTGGAGTTTAATAAAAGATTAAAAAAAGTAAATAAAAAAAAGGCTAGGTTAGGTAAAATTTGGGAATCAAATCGCCTGATATTACATATAAAAATCAGGCTATATATCAGTTTATTGAGGTCGGTGTTACTGTATAGACATGAGTCGTGGTATGACAATGAAGCAATATCCAGCAGATTTTGTAGATTTGAGAAAAAAAAATCCTCAAAAGAATATTGGGAGTTAAATGGCAGAACATAATCATAAACAAAACTATAAGAGAGATTACTCGAATGCCATATGGGGATAAGATCATGGTGAGGGGTAGATGGAGATGGTTTGGGTATGCTCTTCGCACCCCTCCAGAGAGATTAATTCACCAAACTTTCAACTGGGCTCCACAAGGCACTAGATGAGTTGGAAGGCCCAGTCCTAAATGGCTGAGGACTATGAAGAGTGAAGTAGGGGATGATGAGCGGAGAAGTACTGATTTGAAAGCTCAAGATAGAGACGACTGGAGAAATCGAAACGAAGCCCTTTGTGTCAATAGCCGTAAGAGGAGGAGATGATGATGATGATGATGATGATCCTCAAAACAATAGTATATGATTTTTTTCTTGTTGTTTTCAAGACATGAAAATAACAATAAGTTATTACAAAATATGAAAACAACAGAAACATTTAAAAAAAAATTAAGACCTTGGAAAAGGGCAATAATTAACAAAGAATAAAATATGAAAAATCAAGCCGATATCAACAAGAACAATTATAATGAAAATAATCTGAAAATAGGTTTCTGACACGTGAATAGCCCGGAGTAATCTCCAGATAGCAATAAGATAATTGGATCTGTTTCCAAGGGGTTTAAGGTGGGTCTGGTTAAATTCAAATCCTCAAATGGATTCAAAGTCACCCTCAATTTAATTACACATAGAATGAAGGATATTTAATCGGATGACAGGAAATTACTTTTCGTCTTTTTTTTTTTTATTCTTTCTTAAGGAGATAAATACATTAACCTAGTGTGACCCACGAACCGAGAAGACGGAAGAAGCTGGTTCCATGTTAAAGAGTATGGTTTTGTGCCGAATGAGTGATAGACCAACCTATTGAAGGTCGCAAGATCAAAAGATTAAGGAAAATGGTATCAAGAATTGATTCGCAGGCTTTTTATTATTATTATTATTATTATCATCATTATTATTATTATTATTATTATTAATAATAATAATAATATTATTATTAGCTAAGCTACAACCCTAGTTGGAAAAGCAAGATGATATAAGCTCAAGGGCTCCAACAAGGAAAAATTGCCCATTGAGGAAAGGAACTTAGGAAATAAATAAATGATATGAGAAATAATTAACAATTAATAAAACAATCTAAAAACAGAAACAACAAAACAGATACTTCATACAGAAACTATAAAAAGATTTATGTCAGCCTGTTCAACATAAAAACATTTGCTTCAAGTTTGAACTTTTGAAGTTCTACCGATTCAACTACCTGATTAGGAAGACCATCCCTCAACTTGGTCACAGCTGGAGTAAAACTTCAAGTACCCGTCTAGGAGAAAGCCCAACTATCAGAAGAAATTTTATAAGCCCGGCAGCAAAAGAAAGTTATTTCCTTATTCCAACTCATAACCGAAGATTACCTTCCACAGTAAATGAATTCTTTACATGCTGGGGTAAACTATCGATTTAGAAACACATCTGCCCTAGTTCCAGTCCATACAACTATTTTCCTCGTTCTCTCTTCTGGGATTTTAATCAAGTCCCCTTTCCATTTAGCCGTTTGAAGGCCCATTTTCAAATCATCTTCTCTTGCTCCGACTCTCCCGTGAAGCCTCGCCTGGGGAAGCCATTAATGGAGAAGTGGGAATGGCCTACATCCCACCAAATAGCTTCAGGCACTCGGCTGGTGGTGGAAGACGTCAGCCAAGAAAGAGAAAATAAAGACAAAAGGCTGATGCTAAGCCTCTTATCTTAAGTTTGGTCCTTAATGATTATCATCAGAGAGAGAGAGAGAGAGAGAGAGAGAGAGAGAGAGAGAGAGAGAGAGAGAGAGAGAGAGAGAGAGTAAATGGTATTATAATCATATAAAGGGGAAATTACTTTCATCTTAATGTTCTTCCTAATGTGTTTTTTATGATCGACTTTTGCTCGTCAAGTAAACTCAAATTAATAGTCATCCTACGGTTATTATGATGATTGAAATAAACAATTTTTCATCCTTTCATATACAGTTCTATGACTATTATAAAAGAAATTGGTAATACTGATATGTCTTATAAAATTCATATACATTATCAAACGGAGATTACATACATATATATATATATATATATATATATATATATATATATATATATATATATATATATATATATATATATTGTATGTGTGTGTTTGTACATGTTTTCTCCTCTACTCATTTGAATATATGAACCGTTTCTCCGAATTTCTTCTGAACATCAAAGAGAAAAAGAACGACCTTCAAACTGGGCTATTCCGCGAATAATGTATGTCTCCCCCCCCCCCTTCTCGTCAGCATCTTTTCTCCTTGGGCTTAGTCCTTCAGGCAGAGAACCATCGACCGGGAATTTAATGACAGGCGATAGGAAACGCCCATTCTCTTCAGGGAAGACCTTTCATTCAACCCTATGAATGAGACCGGGGTTTGAAAAGTCTTTAGCACATACATTATTGGAACAATACTAAATAATACATAAGGGGAAATCACGCATCCATTTCAAAGAGAACTAACAAAGTACTCTGAGAATGCAGACCTCCACCACGGCAGCTTATTTCTCAAAACCAGCTTGCCTTTCCCAGAATCAATTTAGACCGTATGCGTCTTTGATGTCTGTGTGACAATCATGTGCGATCTTGGGGTTAATGTTATGGTTAATTCAGGTGACCTATTGATCGACCTTTACCTTGACGTTTGACCCGGGGCTCTCAAAATTGAATCACTTCCACGTCTTAACATATCGATTAATCTCTGAAAGTTTCACTACTCTATGAGTAAAAGTGTGGCCAGGAAGTTTTTCACATACAAACAGACAGAGATAATCATAAAATCAGGATAAAAAACATAACCTCCTATCAACTTCGTTGGCGGAGATAATTACAGCTACAACTAAGTCTTGCGAGCTTCATCATTAAATACATTCATAGAGTAAAGATGGTGTTGGTTCCACCTACTTATGAATTCGATCCTTAAAAAATTACAAGCAATCCTTTCGATTTAGATTTAGATTCGGAGAATGCTCCTTTCAAATACCTGATGGAGTTAAAGGTTTGTATTCCAATTCCTTTAATATTCAAGGAAAGGTGGAAGAAATATTAGATTAAGAGATGTTAAAGATACTCAAATTGGAAGAAATAATTTGAACGTACTTTTAATATTCTTATTTACATGTGCGTTATTAGCATCGCGTGAGCTAAAGACGAGAGGTTAGAGAGGAAGGAAGATAACAATTGTGAATAGATAGGACTATCGAATATTTGATAAAGGTCATTACTAAAGATAAACAAAAGGTTTAACGTGCAAGTGCATACCTGGGAACACCTCTCAAAGTGGGGTAAGGTGAAACTTTTGCCGGAAAATGGTCTTGGAATAAGTTAATCACAAGTAAAACCTTTTTCTGCTCTACTGGGTAGTGCCAGAGCATCAGTACCGTGGTCTTCCATTGTCTTAGGTTAGAGTTTTCTATCTGTTTCCTTATTTCCTTTGCTAGTTTCCCTGTTGGAGCCCTTGGCCATATAGCATCGTGCTTTTCCAACTAGGGTTGTAGCTTAGCTAATAATAATAATAATAATAATAATAATAATAATAATTATTATAAAAGCACTCTGAGAGTGAAGACCTCCGCACGGCAGCTTATTTCTCGAAACCAGCATGTCTTTCCCAGAATTAATTAATCCTCTCCGACCTTTTATATTTCAGTTTAAAATCCCTGCAAGTTTCATTACTTTACGATGAAAATTGTGCCGTATGGATGACGATCGGAATTTGACCTTTTGCTTAACCTTGTCCTTGACCTTGGACTAGACCTTGACGTGCGACCTTAATATGTATTAATTGGCGTGGAACTTTTATACACTGAAATATGAACTAAGTTTGAAGTCTCTGTGACAACGAAGTCCAAACATGGTTGATTACGTGAATTGGACATATTGCTTGACCGTGACCTTGACCTTTGACCTTGACCTTCCAAAACTTCATCATTTCCAGATTTTTTTATAAGAGTTAATCCCTACAAGTTTCATTACTCTACGATTAAAATTGTGGCCAGGAAGCTGTTCACAAACACACACACACACACGCAAACACACAAACGGGGTGGAGGTAATAATAATAATAATAATAATAATAATACACCTGAAGAACTTACAAGATTCTAAAAAAAAAATCATTTCCCATCAAAGTTCGTGAGGTTAGATTTATAGACCTCGGGCCTGTGAGGCCATTCGGTACCCACGTACAACTGGGGAAACGCTACAATTGCGATAAGAATAATTGAAGAAGGATGGACAGCAAGATAAAAGAAAAGAAGCAAAGATAGAGGTAAAGTAGAAGGATATAAAGCAGGTGCAGATAGGGTCGAAGGAATGCTGCAAAGACCGTTAAGTAATGCCTACAGTGCACCGCATACGCGAGATAAAATTCCTGAGGGAATATGACAAGATATGAAGTGATTGGGATTAGGGGTTGTGGTGGCTTATTGGAAACGTCCCTGCCCAGTGACCGCCAGACTGGGGTTCGAGTCCCACTCAAGCTCGATAGTTTCTTGTAGTGTCTGCTACTTCATCATCCTTGTGAGCTAAAGATGGGGGTTTGGTAGTGCCTGTAGGTCTACCTGGTGAGACATCGGGAACCATTGCCTGGCCCTTCCTGCTCCTAGCTTGGGTGGAGAGGGGGTTTGATCACTGATCATATGGACATATGCTCAATCCCTAGGGCCTTGTCCTACTAGCTAGGGCATTGTCACTGTTCCTTGTCTCTGCCATTCATGAGCGCCTTTAAACATTTTAAAGATGATTCCTCATTTACAGCATCCACACTCATGACTAGAGAGAAAGCATTGAAACTTCAAATATTACAGATGACAAAAGAAATAAGTTCATGAGACTTTGCCAATAGTTAGAGAATTTATAAAAGTATAATTTCTTGGGGGGACTCTTGTCTTCGTCCGTATTATGGAACAGACTGTGCAAGAGTTTGATCCAGATAAAATCGATAAATATCCAAGTTTAAAATTGAAGTGGGAAAAAAGTCTGCTAATTACCATGGAAATTTATTCTCGAACTCCTTCAGGGACCAGGAAACGCAAAGACTAAGATCAAAATAACCTATTTTTAATAATATAAATAACATTAATCATAATAATAATACAAATAATTATAAGACCAATTTTACTACACATGAAGTTATAATTTAAGAGAATGGGTTATCAATTATGAATCTACGACGAACAAATATAGAACTTAGTTCGATTTGATGAAAAGGACAAGCCTGGCTAATTAATCACCTGCGAACATGTCTTGACGTTAATTTATTTCAGTTTCCAGAAGAGAATTTCTATTTACGAAATAAAACATATATCTTTTCCACAACTTCTGCGCAGCAAAACTTAAGGAATTAAAAAATATTTAAGTAGTAAAACACATCGAGGTAACATTCAAATTCAAGAAACATTTCAAGGCAATAGCCATTTCTGTTGGCAAAGCAGCACAGATCTTTCTGTTGGTAAAGTGGCACAGGAGTTTCTTTTGGAAAAGCAACAGAGGACTCTCTGTTGGATTTTCAGTGCAAAACCTTCTGTTGGTAAAGCAGCACAAGTCTTTCTGTTGGAAAATTGGTGCAGGACTTTCTGTTGGAAAAGCAGGGCAGCACTTTCTGTTGAAAAAAAGTGAGTTATTCTGTTGGCAAAGCAGCTCAAGGTCTTTCTGTTGGAAAAGCAGAACATGACTTTTTGTTGAAAAAATAGTGCAAAACTTTCAGTTGGCAAAGCAGCACAGGTCTTTTTGTTGGAAAAACTGCAGGACTTTCTGAGGAAAAGCAGTGAAAGTTCTTCTGTTGGCAAATCAGCATAGGTTGCAAAAGTAGAACAGGAATTTCTGCTGGAAAAGCAGCACAGTGGACTCTTGGTTGGAAAAGCAGTTCAGGACTTTCTGTTGGAAAAGCAGTGCAATACATTCTGTTGCTAAAGAACAAAATGTCTTTTTGTTGGAAAAGTAGCGCAGAACTTCCTGTTGGAAAGGCAGGACAGGTCTTTCTGTTGGTCAAGTGGCGCAAGAGTTTCTTTTGGAAAAGCAATCTAGGACTTTCTGTTGGAAAATCAGTGCAAGACCTTCTGCTGGCAATGCTGCAAAGGTCTTTCTATTGGAAAAGCAGTGCAGAAGCTTCTGTTGCAAAAACAGTGCAGGAGTTTCTGTTGGAAAAGCACTATAACACCCTCTTTTGGCAAATCAGCACACGTCTTTCTATTAGAAAAGCAGCGCAGGAGTTTCTCTTGGAAAAGCAGTGCAAGACTTTCTGTTGGAAATGCAGCGCAGGATTATCTATTAGAAAAGCAGTGCAAGACCTTTTGCTGATAAAGCAGTGCAGGTCTTTCTGTTGGAAAAGCATTGCAGGAGTTTATGTTGAAAAGGCAGTGCAAGGTCTGTTGGCAAAGCAGTGCAGCTCTTTCTATTGAAAAAGCAGTGAAGGAGTTTCTTGGAAAAGCAGTGCAAGTCCTTCAGTTGGCAAAGCACAGGTCTTTCTGTTGAAAAGTAGTGCAGGTGTTTCTGTTGGAAAACCAGTGAACAATATTCAGTTGGCAAAGCAGCACAGGTCCTTCTGTTGAAAAAGCTGTGCAGGAGTTTCTGTTGGAAAAGCATTGGAAGACCTGTTGGCAAAGTAGTGCAGGTCTTTCTGTTGGAAAAGCAGTGCAGGATTTTCTGTTGGAAAATCAGTTCAAGAGCTTCTGTTGGCAAAGCAGCCCAAGTCTTTCTGTTGGAAAAGCAGTGCAGGAGTTTATGTTGGAAAAGTAGTGTAATACCTGTTGGCAAAGAAGCACAGGTCTTCCTGCTGAAAAGCAGTGCAGGTGTTTCTGTTGGAAAACCAGTGCACGACCTTCTGTTGGCAAAGCAGCACAGGTCTCCCGGTTGAAAAAATAGTGTGGGAGTTTCTGTTGAAAAAGCAGTGCAAGACCTTCTGTTGGCAAACCAATACAGGTCTTTCTGTTGAAAACGCAGTGCAGGAATTTCTGTTGGTTAAACAGTGCAAGATCTTCAGTTGGCAAAGCAGCACAGGTCTTCTTGTTAAAAAATCAGTGTAGGAGTTTCTGTTGCAAAAGCAGTGCAGGAGTTTCTGTTGGAAAAGCAGTGCAAGATTTTCTGTTAGCAGAGAAGCACAGGTCTTTCTGTTGGAAAATCGGGCGGTGCCTTTGAAAACCATTATGATGCAAGAATTTTGGTATTGGATGTCTCCGAGTAGTGTCCTATGCCTTCCGAATGTCAAAAAATATGGATACTGATTTGCTTTCATTCAACTGCTCTACGTAAATAATTTTCCAAGAGAGAAAGCGAGTCCAAAGTAGATCGTTTTGATTGAGAGGCAAATTGTGAGGATGAAAAAATGTTACGATTTAAACACCAATTTAGTCTTTGATTTACCATCTTTTTTTAGTAATTTGTGAATACAACACACAACTGGCCAATAAAATCGGCCTATAATTGTTTTGGTGACTGGGAGCTTTTCCTGGTTTAGCAATTGGTATTACTATTGCATGTTTCCATGCCTTTGGAAATAGATGTTTGATTCAAAGGTGATTATAGAATTTAAATAAATTGGCTTTTGCCAAAGAGCCTGGATTTTCTATCATATCAAAAACTATATTATCTTTGCCAGGGACCAACGCACTACGATTTGATATTGCAAATTCCAGTTACTCTGTAAATTTTCTAATAAATATCTTCCATCATATGAAAATTCAACCTAATTGTTCCTTCTCTTCTTTTAATACATCGAAAGTAAAGATCCATACTATAAATACTGATTATGGTTTCAATATTTCTCCCAATAATAATTGAAATGTCTTGTGAATCCCGAATTGGTGACCCAATATTCATTAATGCATGTCTTGCAGGTCTACTATAGGAACCATCAATTTTCCTGAATTTCTACCCCACCTTTTCCATGGGATATTTTCTGCTATACTAGACACATATTTTTGCCATGATATTATTCTGCCTTGTATTGCTTCTTTTATAAATTTAGCAGATATATTACTAAAATGAGGCTTCAATACATTAATATCTATTGCTATATCACACAGTTTATTAATTGTATTTCAAAAAGTAAGAGGACCAGTACTCATATTTTTCAATTTTCTGTTTAAAGTTTCTAGTTTTCTACCAACTGCGTACTTTTCCTTTATTAGTTGGGCCATTGTTTCCGACCACCAAGGGACCAGGTGTTTTAGTGGTTGGGCACCAGTCTGGAGGCATAGATTTGTCAGCAGCTGCTTTTGTGATAAAGTCCACATAGAATTCATTTGTTTCACCATGATCTTATGAATAATTGAATGGAGGGACTTGACTTGCATGAAATTTTATATTTTCAATTTGGCTAAACATTCGTCATTAATTGCTTTTCTTTTATTTTGGAGGAGTTGTACTTTCCAATCCACGTATTTCAAATCGGTTCCATACATTAATCGGGGCTTTTTGTTTGGTTAGATAATTATGTGCATTATTACCTTCTGCTCTTTCTGTTAACCTATTAGATGGCTTCTAGTAATGCTAATAGTTGGGGAGTTAGATTTCACACTGTAAAGACTTCTTACTTGCAACTGGTAAGATTACCGGAATAGAATTTTCCGGATGGTTGGATTTTGGAGGACTAAAGCCGAGATGTTTTCAGGATTATGAAACTTAGCACCAGCTGATGGGTGGACAGTTCTTGAGTTATTTATTGAACCCACTGTTCTGGATACCACTCTGGTATAAGTTGAACTATTACCTAACAGCTATTTTCTAGCTGAACCAAAGATGATACGTTCATAATTGGCAATTACAATTATGGCTTCTTGCAATTTATATTTAGCCCAGTGCCTCGATGTTGGAGAATGAGCTCCCTCACAATGAAAACAAAACTTGTCTGCTTTATATTCTGTAGGAACGCCATGGAACTGAGTTGAAACATCTTTTCTCGTTGGTCCATTTCATATTAACATTTCAAACTCATACACTTGTAATATTGCATAAGGCGTGGCAAAAAATTACTTCGACAGAAATGTTCAAGTTTCTTATTTTGATAGAGTTAGGCTGATAAGGTGTTAACAAATTAATAAGATAGCATTATTACTCCCTTTGAGCTTTTTAACTTTAAAAACTGTAGTAGGGCACCTCTTCAGTATATCATCATCTGAGAACTCATAGAGATCACTACAATATATATTCCCTTTGCATGGATAAATATATGGTGAGGAAAGACACTCTGGATAACATTTGATGGAGAAAATTTTAAATTATTCAATAGCACTGAATGAGTTTCAGCTTTCACTAGCACACCAAGACCATAGCGTTTCGAATCTCCTAGTGAAATACAACCTACTTAATTTTCCAGGCATTCATATCCCTTGATATTATTATTACTCCTTTCCTTGTTCAGGTTTGACCTTAGGAGCCATTTCCTGTACTTCAAACAAGATAGAGCACTTCGAGATATATACATATTCTAAGTCCAAGATATTTTGAGTGCTGTGCAATTTTCCAGGACAAGAAAATTAAAAAATCTGCCATTTTTTACTTTGGAAAAAGCATACTTGGCATTGGTTGCATCAATATACGTTATGTATTCATCAATATCTTCGTCTCCGGTTCTTTTTTTTTTTTTCTATATCTCCAAAAGTTTTGAAGACATTGAATAAGTCTTCATCATAATCTATATTACGAACAATGCAATACTCTCAAATTTTCTTTTATACTTCAGATATTTTGCTCCACAGGCATCCTGGAGAAGAAGAAATGAAGGGTTCCATAGCAAAAACACAGAAAGAATCAATATTGAGGGAGAGGTCCTCTTTAGTTCCTAGGTCGTCAAAATATTTTTTTACTTGGAGCAGTCCGGGACGTCAACAGTGCCGAGAAGGAGTCAACATATCCAGGGATGGGACACCATTGTTCGAAAGGTTCATATCTAAGGGTTGAGTTTTATTTGTTGATTGTTGTTGGTTAGTTGGTTAGACGATTAACAAAGTATCATATGTTGGATAAGAAATTTACATTCTCCATCATCGGCACAGTGGGAGTATTATACTCATATGGTTCGCTCCATACCCTACAAGTGGGATAGCACTAAACCAAGGCCGTCTAGTATTCGAGACGGCCTTGACTAAACCCGATATAGAGGCACCGGTGTAAGTTAAATCCGCCTGTCAGTACCGAGACCAATAAACGTGAGATTGACCTCCCTGCACCTGTAATGATGGACTTCTAGCCAGAAGCCAAGAGTCCTACCTCGAGGATTGGATCTCCCTGGGTTGACCCAACCCTTGAGAATATTTTCTTCAAAAAAAAAAAAAATATATATATATCTTTGTGAAGAAAGAGATCATCCAGTAATCTCACATATAGTTCCAAATGAAGAGACACCTGCCAACCGTCATCATTTCTCTCATTCATCTAAACAGGCAGTAAAAATATCCACACCATTCAAGAAAAAAATAAAGAATTAATATATATATATATACATATATATATATATATATATATATATATATATATATATATATATATATATATATATATATATATATATATATATATATATTACGATAGAGCAGGAGGGTGGTCTGGTGGTAGCGTCCTTGCCTAGTGATTGCAAGACTGGAGTTAGAGTCCCGATCAAATTTGTTATTTCCTCTGGTCGCTTCAACCTCACCATCTTTGTGAGCTAAGGAAGGGGGATTGGGAGAGCCTATAGGTCTATATGGTGAGTCATCAGCGGCCATTGCCTTTCCCACCTAAGTCTTCACTTGGGTGGAGAGTGAGTTTGGCCGCTGATCGTATGTAATATGGTCAGTCTCTGGGGCATTGTCCTGCTTGATAGGGCAATGTGACTGCCCCTTGTCTCTGCCATTCATGAGTAGCCTTTAAACCCTTAATAAGAAGGCTTATAACGGTCCAGTCTTGGTCTGATCTCTCAACCTGGCCTTAGCGGTATTGTTGAACCTGTCAGGGTGGATAAATTACCTCACAGTCATTGCCCAAGCCCATCACTGATACTTAAGCTCCTCCACTTGAACAAAGTGCTGGACCATCAGAGGTGTTTTTCCTAAGTAAGTAATGTCCACTTCACAGTGCCCAGAGCCATATTCTATTGACCGTTTTTGTTAAAAAGATAAGGAATCTAAACCACTTATATACACACACAAATATATATGCATATATATGTGTGTATAAATACATGGCAAAGGCCTCAGACATGTCTTTATTCATGTTTGGAGTTTGGCCATTTCATCACCAGGCTGGCCATTGTGGATTAAAGATAACGGGGCACTTTAGTCTGATCACTCACTGCAAACCGGTCTAGTATGTAGGGGCCTAACTAGATGTTTTGCCGATCATGGCGATACAAAAACCCTTACACCACTTTAAGGTAGCCAACTAATAAAGGCTGTGTGTGTGTGAGTGTATAAATGTGTATGTGTTCCCAATCAATTCATATCAGACTATTCTCTCTCTCTCTCTCTCTCTCTCTCTCTCTCTCTCTCTCTCTCTCTCTCTCTCTCTCTCCTACCATTATCTTAAAAAGTCTTCGATACAAAGTTACAAGAGATAAAACAACGGTTCTGTCAGTGTATGACTTTTTTATCCTTTAACTTCCATTCATAGTTACTACTACAGAGACAAGAATGCCTACACGGGTAATGGACCACTATCCTTTGATCGTTAATTTACAAAGGCACTTTTAAATACAATTCCCTGAGTTCATATGAGAGAGAGAGAGAGAGAGAGAGAGAGAGAGAGAGAGAGAGAGAGAGAGAGAGAGAGAGAGAGAGAGAGAGAAGGGAGGTTTAAGGGCGAAAGAAAGGGTGGTTAAAGATAAAAGATTGGATATTGTAACGAGTTGGAGACGAAAACTTCAAGATTACAGACGAAAATTAATGTGGTTAAGAGAGAGATAAAAAGGTGTCTCTACATAAAAAAAAGGGAAGTTAGAAAGAACAAAACTGGAGGAAGGCTAGTTACAGCAGAAAAAAATATAGGATGCTATGGAGAGAAAAATGACACGGTGAATAAAACATGTGGATAAGAATAATAACGGATGGTTTGAAATAGAATGGAAACTAGAAAAAAAAAAGTTTAGAAAAAAATATTAGAAGTTGGAGAAAAAATTAATGGTTTGGGTTAGTGGCGGCTCTGGCGTAAAACTTACTTAATGTAGACTATCAAACGAAACCTTTCCTTTCTCGAGTCTTAAAAACACTTTCAAATTAGGCCGTTATGTTATTCGAAGTTGTAGGATGGGAGAGGGGGAATGTAGGAGGAGGATGAGGACCCTTCCCCTTGTATAAATTAAGACCTGTTTCGGGTTGGAAAAGCAGCACAGGATTTTCTGTTGGAAAAGCAGTGCAAGACGACCTGTTGGAAAAGTAGTGCAAAACTTTCTGTTGGAAAAGAAGCACAGGACTTTCTGCTGGAAAAAATGCGCAGGACTTTCTGTTGGAAAAGAAGTGCAGGACTTTCTGTTGGAAAAGCAGTGCAAGACCTTCTGTTGGAAAAGCAGTGCAAGACTTTCTGTTGGCAAAGCAGCACAGGTCTTTCTGATGGAAAAGTAGCACAGGATTTCCTGTTGGAAAAACGGTGCAGGATTTGCTGTTGGAAAAGTAGTGCAAGACCTATTGGCAAAGCAGCACAGGTCTTTCTTTTGGAAATGCAGGTTGAAAGCAACTGAGTGAGTTTATTATAGAACACTCTCCTTTATATACAGAAGCTCAAAGCAACAAGAATTTTCATGTTCAAACACAGACACCGTTACCCATGAGAAAAACAGACATGTTTATTCAGGTTATTTTTAGTGTGAGGGAAGAGTGAAGATACAAGCATAATATATACACAAAATGAATTCTGTACGATCGTGTGACACACAGTTGGTACATGGCTCCCCCCCTAAAAATTACATACTGTACATGTTAAATAGGGTGCCCTGATCTAGAGAGGTGAACTGTAGGCGGGTCATCTGGCAGGAGATAAGCAGGTTTTAGATGATCAATGGAGACCCAGTCTTCTTTGTCATGAATGTTTAGTAGGAATGCTTTCGGACTGCGTCAGATCACAAGGAAAGGGCCCGTGTAAGGGGGCGTTAGCGGTGGCTTTCTAGTGTCGTAGTGTCGTTGAGCAGGAAGACGTGCATTGCTGAGTGCAAGTCTGTCGGTATGTGATGCTTTGCTGGAGGCTTGTAAGTCTGGCGGCATGGAGTAAATTTTCCCACGACGTGACGTATGCGCTGGAGATCGTCGGAGGAGGTTGTAGAAGGAAAAAAATTTGGCAGGGACGACCAACGGGTCGCCATACACCATTTCAGCTGCCGAGACATCGAGGGCATCTTTAGGAGTGGTCCTTAGTCCCAGGAGGACCCAGTTGGAATCCTTACAGCAGGATATCAAAGCTGCTTTGAGGGTGCGATGAAAACATTCAACCATTCCATTGGCAGCGGGGTTGTAGGCAGTTGTCTGATGTAGGGTGATGCCCAGGAGATTCGCTAATGATGTCCACAATTGAGAGGTGAAAGTGGTACCCCTGTCAGAAGTAATATGCTCAGGGATACCAAATCTTGCAATCCATCCTCAGAGTAATTGAAGGTGTATGTACCAAACGGAGTGGTGATGTCTTCTGGGTTCATAGGCACCTGATAATACCCCTTCAGGAGGTCGAGCGTAGAGAAAATCTTCACTTTGTGCAGGTAGGAGGTCACGTCGGCAATGTTTGGGAGGGGGTAGTGATCCGGTTCTGTTTGCATGTTCAGGCACCTGTAATACCCGCACTGACGGAGGGAGCCGTCTCTCTTCAGAACGATGTGTAAGGGTGACGACCATGGGCTGGAAGCCTTTTGGCAAAGGCCCATTTCCTCCATTTCGGCAAACGTCTGTTTGGCGGCTGCCATTCGTTCTGGTGCCAGACGTCTGAATTTGGCGAAGACTTGGGGTACCGTCGTCTTGATATGGTGATAAATACCGTGCTTGGCAGGAGCCGAGGGCGTTTGGCGAAGTTCTGGACGGAAAACTTCCGGGTACGACGTGAGGAGGTGGGCGTAGGCATCCGTGGGTGCGCTGATGTGGAGAGCGAGGTTGGAGGGGGCGGGTTGAAGAGGTGTCGACAAGTACGAGTCTGCGTTGACCAATCGTCGGTGGCCAACATCGACCAGAAGGTGGAAATGAGAGAGGAAATCCGCACCGAGGATTGGCAATGTGACGTCAGCAACGATAAACTTCCAATTAAATTTTACCGTTTCCGAACGATAATGTGAGGTTCTCGTAACCGTAAGTGGGTATCGCAGATCCGTTGGCAGCTACCAGGCGGACGTCGGCAGACGTAGACAGACTACGTCGTGTCCTGAAGAGTTCCCTTGGCAAAAGAAAACGACAAGCACTTGTGTCTACCAAAAATCGCACGCCCGTTCCTGCATCATGTAAAAAGAAAAGATTAGAAACGCGGGAGGCCACCGCCACGAGCCATGGCCTATTTGCAAGTTTTTTGGCCACTGACAATCCTTGGCACATTTCTTCGCGGGTGCCCCGAATCTGAAGTGGTAGTAGCAAAACTGCGGCGGATGGGAGGTAGTAAGTGGCTGTAGAAGTCATTGGTTGGGGCGCGAGCGAGTGGTGGGTGGTGGGTGGCTTTGTCGCCGCTTCGGCACGTCAAGGGGTAGGCGTGTATGTCCCTGCGGCATTTCACGTCAGCTTCGGGTGACAATAAATAGGCGTCCTCCTCGTCAGGGGTGGAGGCGTTGATGGAGGTCTTGAAGTGGCTGTCCATAAGGGCGTCGGCTTTGGTCATCAAGTCCTTTATAGGTAAAACTATCGACATCGGGTATGGCAGCGCATATAGGTCCGGGTAAATGGCGTATCCAAAGGGCACGAAGTAAGTTCACCTCACGAGGAGAGCCGTCAGCGGCAGGTTGCAGGCGAGCGATAATGGTCATTTCCCTGAGGGCGAGCGAAGCCCTTTGGTCCCCCAACGCTTGTTGCGAGAGCTGAAAAAGCTTTGCTATACGGGCGGTTGGCGACGGCGAGTACTGCTGCAAAAGGTATGTTTTGAGGGCGTCATACACTATTGGGGTGTCTCCTTGTTTCACAAAGCCAGTCGGATATTTCCGGGAAGGTGTCCTCGGGTAACGCCGCGAGAACATAATCTGCTTTGGTGGTTGAGCGAGTCATGCCCTTGATGCGAAAATTGGACTTCTGCACGCTGAAACCAAGCAAAACGCCTCTACACTGGCGAATGATGAAAGTTTCAATGGGGGAGTCACAGCAATAACTTCCGTAGAGTCCTCCATAGTACCAACGATGGAGGGGAGAAAGGTGATGGAGGGCGGGAAGAGCGAGTCGACTTCCGGGGTCACCAATGTGACGAGCCGAGAGAAGGTTTGTGACTCGAAGACAGGTTGAAAGTAACTGAGTGAGTTTATTATAAAACACTCTCCTTTATATATAAAAGCTCAAAGCAACAAGAATTTTCATGTTCAAACACAGAAAACCGTTACCCATGAGAAAAAAAAGACATGTTTATTCAGGTTATTTTTAGAGCGAGGGAAGAGCAAAAGATACAAGCATAATATATACACAAAATGAATTATGTACGATCGTGTGACACGCGGTTGGTACAGTTCTTTTGAAAAAGCAGTGCAGGGCTTTTTGTTGGAGAAGCAGTCCCGGACTTTCTGTTGGAGAAGCAGTGCAAGGCCTTCTGTTGTCAAAGGAGCACAGGACTTTCTATTGGAAAAGCAGTGCAAGACCATCTGTCAAAAAGGCAATGCAGAACTTTGTACGAAAAGCAGTGCAAGACCTTCTGTTGGCAAAAGCAACAAGGGTCTTTCTGTTGGAAAAAGTAGTGCAGAACTTTCTGTTGGAAAAGCAGTGCAAGACCCTCTGATGGCACAGCAACACAGGTCTTTCTGTTGGAAAAGTAGCGCCGGACTTTCTGTTGTAAAAGCAGTGCAAGAGTTTTCTGTTGGAATAGCTCAATGACATTTCTGTCTCAGAATTTCAACTTTATCTCCCATCTCAAATTCATTTGCATATTACAAATTGGTACAACTCATCGAATGGCAACACAATTAATTTTTTCATTTTTGTGTTTATATTCATATTCTTGCTACATTTGTATATTTTTCATTCATTACATACTGTTAAATAATTTTATTCATTATTTAAATGAACAATTAAAAATTTATTGTCAAAACAGATTTGAGCTAATCAACGAACTATGACTTTTTAAACCTTTTATCATTTTAAATAATTTCCTATTTTCACCCTTTCAATAAATTGTTCATCTATTTCTATAATATGTGAATAAAAGTATTTCCATTGTCATGAAATACACCCGTTCATCTATTCACTAAATATATGAATTAAAAGTTTCGCATGTCATGAAATACACCCGTCTCCACATATATTAAACGCATTAACTTCCTTTCGATATCGCCTATCTCTTCATGCCTCTATTTCTCCTTTCATTTTCCACCCTTTGAAATACGACCCATCTGGAGAGATATTCAATTTGCGACTTGCGTCATTTTCTTATCTGTTCTACCTAAATATTTTCTTCTCTATCTTATAATCCCTTCATTTCTCTTTACCTCTCGTCCGTTGTTTATCTTTCCACTGCATTTCCAATTACTGGTATTACTCATTCTGTATCTTCCCCTGACGATTTCACATAAAGTACATTATTAGTCCTTTACTTGAAGCAGGAAAATGCAATATCTACTGTGAAATAAAATCTCTCTCTCTCTCTCTCTCTCTCTCTCTCTCTCTCTCTCTCTCTCTCTCTCTCTCTCTCTCTCTCTCATTTCCCCTTATCGATGTGATTCAGTCTTCGCTTTGATCATGAATTCATAAAGAGGAAGAAGCAGAAAGAATTTGTCTGTGCATTATATCCATAATGTCTGGATTTCCCTCCTCGATTCTAATTACAGGGGATCGTAGGTGGGATGTTTTAAAGAGGCATCCAATTGAGTAATTTTTCTTTGGATAGTTTAATATCTTGTTTGTTCATTTCATTATTTAATAAACCTTTATTTTTCCATAAACATTCTTATTCCATTGTCGTTGTTTTGAGTCACTACCATTTCTTCGACTTACTTAGCTAGAATATTTTAGAGTTTTGACAATATGAGCTTTTTTTTCGAGGAGGTGGTGAAGGACACCCCCGGCCCCATTCCACAGGCATAACAGTATATTAAGTAAATATTCTGTTGGAATAAATTCTAAGAGGCAATGGGAATTTCTCCCCATTCCTTTAAGCGTTCTCTGGTAAACTTCTGTTAAAGAGAACCATCAACCCAAGGCTTCAGACCAGACTCAATGTCAAAAGTTGAACATGGGGTCATAGATAATATTTATAGTTTTTCTTTGTAGCTTGCATTTTACGCAAACTTAAAATCAATATGTGTATACATATATATTATATATATATATATATATATATATATATATATATATATATATATAAATATATATATTGTATATATACATTCATGCATATAAAAAAAACACGGTCATGAACAAACACATCCGTATATATATATATATATATATATATATATATATATATATATATATATATATATATATATACACTGCGGTCTTAAGGTCAACATACATTAGGACAAGGAGCTGCGTAACCTTATAAAGGTGCAGTGGCTTAAGTGATTGCGTTGGAACCTCTATAACCTTTTTGGAAGCCATAGGCTTATGGATGGTAAGAATCAGCAGTCTTGAAAGCTCACTAAAAGCCTAGTAAGCCAATAAGTTTCTGGAATTTTTTTTCAGGGTGGAGCCATCGATCAAAGGATGCCCAGATTCGGAACATTTTTGGTCAAGGATAAGAAAGTGAACCATTGAGTCTGGGAACAATTAATCTAAGTACTTTGATAGGTAAGGAAGGGGAAATAGTCATAATGATGCAAGAAAGAAGAAGAGATATTCTGGAATTGTTTGAAATTCATCTACCTAGAGAGGGAACAAAATAGCTGCATAACTATTGCCAATTATTCTACAAAGGAGGCACTGCTGCACGGTATGGAGTAGGCTTTGTTGTGTGTGAAGAGCTATCAAGAAAGATCAGTCATCTTAATTTCAAATGCAATAATATTATTAAGTTTACTATAAAGATAGGAATATTCAAAGTCTGCATAATTCAAGAATATGCCTCGCAGCAAGGACGCCCTCAGGAAGACATAGAGGAATCCTTTGGACTCTTACAAAAAGTGGAAGATTCTGCCCCCTACGTAGAGAATATATTGATTACTGGAGACATGAATAGCTATATCAAACAGACAGTACAGGCATACAGGATGTTTTGGGAGTACTCAGTATTGGAGATAGGAATAGAAGAGAAAATATCATAGATTTCTGCATACAAAACCAGATGTTCATAATGAATTATTTTTATAATCATAAAAAAAACAGGGAGGGTAATGTATATTGGACAAACGCTACACACCTGTCAATTCACGTCTGGGGTTTGGCCAGTTTTCATCACCACACTGCCCAGTGGGGATTGGTGATGGGAAGGGGGAGGGAGATTTTTGTTAGTTCACTCACAGCAAACCAACAGAGTATAGGTGGCCCTGGGTAGTATAGCTTTGCTGATCATGGCGTTACACAAATCCTTTCATCGCGTTAAGGTATCCTCAATTTGAAAATATATATATATATATATATATATATATATATATATATATATATATATAAACATTTTCTAACAAACTCTTAGAATGACAATACAACAATAACTTGAATTTGTAAAAGATAATAAGACAAAGAACCTAACCACTTGTTCAAAACCTCGTTTTCCATCCCGTGAATATCCAACGAAGATTCTTTGCAAGCAAAGTAATCCAACACTGGATGTGTCTCCTGCCACTCCCCCCCCCCCCCCCCAACGCTTAATCCCCATCAATTTCCTCTTATTCTGGCATCAAAGCTTTTAAAAGGACCTTGCTTGTCAACATTCAAAACAGGTAAGACCTGACTTTTGAATGCCAGGAGAGTTATCGACATCAGCTGTTCAGAAGGAGAACCAATACTACTAATCTTGCATATCAATTTTCTCGACCTTCGCCTTCCTTTCTCCCTGGGAGGATAGCATCATGATTTTTATATACTCTCTCTCTCTCTCTCTCTCTCTCTCTCTCTCTCT
>NC_090727.1:175006935-175014435 GCF_036898095.1 Palaemon carinicauda | reverse complement strand
TTTTATGAATGATCATATGTATATATATATATATATATATATATATATATATATATATGTGTGTGTGTGTGTATATATATATATTTAAATGTATAAATACACCTAAAGTATATAGACACAAACAAATGTGCAATATATATATATAAATATATGTGTATATATAGATATATATATACACACATATATACAGTATATACACACATATATATACATATATATATATATATATATATATATATATATATATATATATATATACGTAACAAACTACCAATTAGCTACGATGGTGAGGATGGGTTAATTTCAATTCTAAGTACAAAATACCTGAATTCGACAGGTATAAGTACAGAAGAATTGTCATTGACTTTTATCTTTCTTCGTGGCCAAGTGGCTTAGTCACTGTCTATACAAGCTTGCCGACCAGGGTTCGATTCCCGGCCGGAGCCAAGCTCTTGTCTTTGTGTGATTTCGCCTGGGGCTCTGATCCCGAGGTCGTTAAGAGAATCCAGACATTAATGTATCAAAAATATATATGGCTTATTTGAATATGAAAAACACGTAAAAATGTGCAAAATTTATCATTAATTGAATGCCAAGTAACAAACTACCAATTAGCTACGATGGTGAAGATGGGTTAATTTCAATACTAAGTACAAAATACCTGAATTCGACAGGTATAAGTACAGAAGAATTGTCATTGACTTTTATCTTTCTTCGTGGCCAAGTGGCTTAGTCACTGTCTATACAAGCTTGCCGACCAGGGTTCGATTCCCGGCCGGAGCCAAGCTCTTGTCTTTGTGTGATTTCGCCTGGGGCTCTGATCCCGAGGTCGTTAAGAGAATCCAGACATTAATGTATCAAAAATATATATGGCTTATTTGAATATATATATACATATATATATATATATATATATATATATATATATATATATATATATATATATGTATGTATATATATATATATATATATATATATATATATATATATATATATATATCACTTTATGCTGTATATGCGCGTGCATCCAACATACATAAAACATAATATCTATCTATTAATTCCCCTCCATCCTTTAAATATGCCTTCCATTCAAAACCATACCATATTATTATTATTATCATTATTATTATTATTATTACTTGCTAGGCTATAACCCTAGTTGGAAAAGCAGGATAATGTCAATCAATCAACGTTCAATTATCTTCGATTAAGAATCCTTTCTAGGAGGCTGGGAACGTTGCCATGACACTAATTGACAGTTACCATTGTCGCCGGAGTGACGAAACGTTCTCTTAATTCCCTTAATAACCCTTCACCTGATATCAGGCCAGACGCAGGCAATTCTAGGTCGAGTCGAGACTAGTGTGGTTGGTTGTGGGAATTCCGTTTGTCTTCATATAAATTTACGTCCAAGTATGAAAATAAATGTATGCAACCATGCGTATACTGTATATACGCGTATATGTATGTTTGTGTATGGTTATTTGGAAATAAAAATACGTGTGTGTGTATATATATGTATATATATATATATATATATATATATATATATATATATATATATGTATATATACATATATATATATATATATATATATATATATATATATATATATATATATATATATATATTGATATAAATATGTATACATGTATATGTGTGTGTGTTTGTGTGTACATAAACAACAAAACAGGAAATGGACACATACTGTACTTATACAAAATTAAATGAATAAATAACATATATGATATCATGAAACATTCAGGTAGACTTTCAGCACTCATGCAAAGTCCACTTTGATTACGCAATGCTCCTCTGAGATGATCAAGATCTCCGTAAAATTCTAATAATTTTTCCCTTGTGTTTCCCGAGTTAAAAGCGTGAAAATATTAAACAAGGAAACACTCTTCCGACCTAAAAAAAACTTCCATTAAAAACAAAAGGGAAAAAAAAAGGAATACAAAAAAGGGATGTTAGTTCCGGGGCTGTGCTCAAGCTGAGGCCGGTCTACAAAGGTTTAATTGTTCGTTTTTTCCATTATTTGAAAAGAGTTTGTCGGTACCTTTTTGTTTCCCTTATTCCTTTTCATCCCATAAAGTTCTGTTTCCTCTACAATCTCGATAGGAACTAGATCATATGTTTTTAAAATGTTTTCAAAGTTGAAGAAATCTGTTTTTTAGGGTTTAGTTAAACCATAAGAGTTGCTCTTACAAATGGTTGATTACGCTCGCACACATACATACGCACACACACACATATAGACCGGGAGCCGAGAGCATTTATTCGTGTGAAAAGAGGCAAAAGATTCAATATTATCATCATCACATTTGACCTACATATAATGCATTTTTCTGTATTGCTGCCTGGGTGGAGCCGGGGCTATAACTCTAAATACCTCATACAAGGGGGGGAGGGTGTCAAAAATGACATTTATTCATGTGAACTCCGGTTAGGCTAAAATAGTTTAGAATGGTGCAGAGTAGTCTCCTAACTATTGAATGGAGAATGTTTGTAACTCTGGGTGGGGCGTTGCCCCCGACAGCAAGCCCCGTGGAAAAAAATAAATTTATTTATGTGAAAAGTGGCAAGGCTGGAAATGGTCCCAAACGTCCCTAGGAATCTCCTACACACTAAATGGACAACGACAGCCATTTTGAGTGAGGCTTTGACCCCGACAGCAACCCTAAATCAAACCCGGGCCAAAAATGACATTTATCTATGTGGCCAGCGGCATGGCTAGAATTGGTTTCAATCACTTCTTTGGAGTCTCCTACACGATAAATGGACAACGACAGCCATTTTGAGTGGGGCTTTGATTCTGACAGTAACCCTACCTCAAATTTTATAATTATTCAAATGAAAAGAGGCAAGGTCTGATATTGTCTCAATCTGTCTCTAAAAGTCTACTACACGGAAGTTCCTTTAGTGAAAATAATTTATGATATAAACACTTCTACCATACAGATATGAAAATAGATAATTTAAATCAAATAGAAATTAAAAAGAGCATTGCATTCCTAAATTTAATACTACAGTTTCAGTTTACTTCTCTAAATATCTTTTCATAGCAGCGGTGATATATTCTAATATTGATGAAAATTAATGGAATGAACAATTGATCATACTCTGATACAAAAACCAAAATTCTTTATTATTTTGAAAAAGACAAAAAATTAAACATACAAAGATGAATAGATGTGAATGACAATTATCACACCATCACCACATAAAAATAACTATTAATATTATCAAAAACTCAAGGACTATCACATTTTCAATCTTGAGCATTTCAGGATGGTGTATATGTTGTATGTTGGCCAGGGCACCAGCCACCCGTTGATATACTACCGCTAGAGAGTTATGGGGTTTTTTGACTGGCCAGACAGTACTACATAGGATCCTTCTCTCTGATTACAGTTCGCCTTCCCTTTGCCTGCACATACACCGAATAGTCTGGCCTATTCTTTACAGATTCTCCTCTGTCCTCATACACCTGACAACACTGAGATCATTAAACAATTCTTCTTCACCCAAGGGGTTAACTACTGCCCTGTATTTCTTCAGTGGCTACTTTCCTCTTGGTAAGGGTAGAAGAGACTCTTTAGCTATAGTAAGCAGCTCATATAGGAGAAGGACACTACAAAATCAAACCATTGTTCTCTAGTCTTGGGTAGTGCCATAGCCTCTGTACCATGGTCTTCCACTGTCTTGGGGTAGAGTTCTCTTGCTTGAGGATACACTCGGCCACACTATTCTATCTTATTTCTCTTCCTCTTGTTTTGTTAAGTTGATTTATAGTTTACATAGAAAATATTTATTTTAATGTTGTCACTGTTCTTAAAATATTTTATTTTTCCCTGTTCCCTTTCCTCACTGGGCTATTTTCCCTGTTGGGGCACCTAAGCTTATAGCATCCCGCTTTTCCAACTATGGTTGTAGCTTACAAGTAATAATAATAATAATAATAATAATAATATAATAATAATAATGTAATATACCTATTTTTTCTAGATGATAATAAACTTGCATATTTTTCCTTGTTTATTCTGCCTTTATAAAAAATCTTTGATAAGAGATAGTGTCAATGATTTAAATCTGATCCAGTTAGAAAAAATATTATCAGTATGTCCAAAATCCAGTGCATATAGATTTAAAGTGTCTGTCACCATCGTCTAGGCCTATCAAATACAGAAGGACAGTTGGAGAGAGGCTCTCTGATGTCAATGAGCGTAGTGAGCCTTTGAGAACCAGCCAAACAGAAAAGAGAATTTGTGGAAGCATGCGTGACCAAACGACGAGAGCCCAAACTGGGTTCAATAGTTGGCCACAAATTTCAGTTTATTAGTGTTTTCTCCTGGCTGTTGATCTGCCGGACTGGGGTTCGAGCCCTGCTCAAACTGTATGTTTTCTTATAGTGTCTGCAACCTCAACATTCTTGTCAGCTTAAGATGGGGTTTGAGGTCTATCTGCTGAGTCATCAACAGCCATTACCTGACTATCCCTGGTCCTAGCTTGAGTGAAGAACAGGTTTGGGCACTGATCATATGTATATATGGTCAGTCTCTAGGGCACTGCCCTGCAAGCTAGGCATTGTCACTGTCACTTGCCTCTGCCATTCAGGAACATTGAAAAGACTTATATGGAGTCGTTTGCCTGTTTGTGAACAACTTCCTGGCCATAATTTTACTCAGAGTAGCAAAACTTTAAGGGTTTAATTGTTATGTTGAGACGTGGAAGTAATACAATTTTGAAAGTCATAGGTCGAAGGTCAAGGTCAAGATCGAGGAAAAAATTGACCGAATTAACTGTAACCTTAACCTCAAGTTCGCACATGGTTGTCACACAAACTTCAAATACGCCTACGGCCTAACCTGAATCCGGGAAGGAATACTTGGTTTCGAGGAATTATCTGCCGTGGCGGAGGTCTGCAATTTTTTCATTACATCTCTATTTATTTCTTTTTCTCACTGGGCTATTTTACCTCTTGGAACCATTCGGCTTGAAACATCCTGATTTTCAAACTAGGGTTGTAGCTTAGATGATAATAGTAATAATAATAAAAATAAATAATAATAATAATAATAATAATAATAATAATAATAATAATAATAACATACATATAGGTCTGTGTGTGTGCTGTTCGTGCTTGCAGGTGTTTATGTGTACTGCAATGTACACGAATGTACCCACGCTTAAAATGATATGCAAACTTTGCTTTCATCAAACGCAAACAATCTCGTCCTCCACTTCAGAATGACGCAGCCTAGAAAGCATGTTTGGACTTCGTAGCATGTCCTAAGCATCCAGCAGCTTATACGGCCAAACAAACGAGAACTGGTACTGAACGAGAAATTATTTTGGACGAACGAGAAGGTAATAAGGACGAGCCAGTCATAATCCCAACTAGTAAGTAAGGAACCACCGGGCCAAACGACAAATCCTTTATGGGGAAAGAGAAATCATTTGGGCCGAACGACGAATCCTTTGGCCGCAAACATTTCAAAGGCATTCCTAATGGGACACCATTGATAACCAAACGTAAATTCCTCTCCCGGCTGTCTGCCAGAAGTACACCCGAATGACCGCGGGAACGCTGGAACGAAATCTTAGATGAATGACCGCGGGAACGCTGGAACGATACTTGGAATGAATGGAAGGGGAACGCTGGAATCTAGATTAGCTGCATTAACTCTGCCTTTGGCTCTTTTGTTGTCTCATTAATTATTTAATGCCGCCTCGAGAGATTTTAATTAACATTTGTTGACATAACCTCCTACGTAAAGGCCAGAATTAATATTTTCGCAGCTTGGTTCCAGGCTATATGCTCCAAGGTAGCCATTATTTTTCCCTCCTCGACGCCTTCTCATTTACTTCTGTATACACAGGGTTTTGAAGTATTCGCGCTGATCTGCTATTGATTTTAAGCTTAAACTTGCTATTTTCAACTGTTTTCTTCAGTGAATTAAAAGAATGAAAATACAATTAAGTGACAAATTTAAAGGTCAGATGCGAGCGGCAACGGACTGTAATAGCGTCTAAGAACCAAATTGGTAAATGAATGATTAACGAACTTGAATAGTGCGAAAGCAAAAAAAAGGCGTAGTATCAAAAATTATATTCAAAAGAATTTCGGTCTCAAGAACCCTTCTGACGATATTTAGTGGTCTTTATCGAACCACGGACAGAACAAATATTTATCCCAAGGGCAGCCCCGTGAATTCCATGATAACAATTAGAGATATTCAAAAAGCTCATCTGGGTTCACTTTCCAAGCATAAATCTGTTTCTTGTGAAAAATTCCCATATATTTTTATGGAATTCTTATGGAATTCGATTAAAATGATATAGGAGTTACTTTTCCTTTCACACAATTAAACCCTCATAAATGATGATCATGATTTTGTTATGGTAATTTTACTTTATGAATGTGACAAAGGTGATTAGACCATGGTATGAATCCATATATTCTTACTGACTGTACACGAGGTGACTCCATACTAAATTTGGATATCATACGGAATAACCAAGCTAGGAGATAATACAAAAAAAAAAAAAAAAAAAAAAAAAAAAAAAACATACACGCCAGACATATGTCTCCTCTCTTGTTGCAACACAAATTCATCAAAGAAACTTCATAATTACGGCTTCAAAGAGAAGAGAGATTCGAGAACAAGAGAGACACCCTCTCATTTCCCGCCAATAAAAATTAAACAAAGAAAATAATCCCTTGATGTATATCTCAATGGAAACGGGATCACAGAACTTCTTGGCTTCATAAACAATATCTAAGGAGAGTTGGCCAAGAAAATAGAGCAATTAGGACATAACTGCATTGTTAAGGGATTACATCTGCATGATAGACTGAGACTAATGAGGGTTATTACCTCAGAGATATTATTTTCCAGATTATACATATTTCAGGGTTCAAATTTAATACGTTTCTAGGTTGGTTTATAAACGTGTGTATACACACATACAAACATATATATATATATATATATATATATATATATATATATATATATATATATATATGTGTGTGTGTGTGTGTGTGCGTGTATATATACACATATATAAGTATTTGAGTAAATATATATATATATATATATATATATATATATATATATATATATATATATACATATATATAATATAAATATCTGTGTGTGAGTGTGTGTGGGTGTATATATACATATATATAAGTATCTGAGTAAATATATATAAATATATTTATATATATATATATATATATATATATATATATATATATATATACATATATATATATATATATATATATATATATATATATATATATATATATATATATACACGCAGACACACTAGAAACACTCTCGGACCTGTACCACTACAGAGATTATCCATGTCTCTTTTTGCTTGAAGGGAGTGTATAATCAAAATCCCGCTGGATCTTCAAAGTTGGTGCCTGGAGGGCGATGCTCACAGCTTAAGTTATTATAGGTCTGTCTAGTTGT
>NC_090727.1:174971935-174996935 GCF_036898095.1 Palaemon carinicauda | reverse complement strand
GGAGAAATGATTAAAACATAGCTGGAAATCGGGATTTAAAAACCTATAACGAAGAGTCAGGCATAACCTGTAGGTACTGGCTGACTGCGGGGAAGCCCCACCCTTCCGCTAATCCACTGAACTGTTACTCTGATTACGTTTCGTATTTTGGGGGTAGGTGAAGGCAAGAAGTTAAGTTATAGAACTCAGATTTGTATAGTTAGCAGAAAAACAAATTACTTTTAAAATTTGTGTTCTCACATGTATACACACTTTTGTCCTTTAAAATGAGACTCCTAGTAATGTGAGGAGCGTAGCATCTTAGACACCTTGCGAACCAGGCTCGAAAGTACCATGAGGTTCATGGCCAAAGCTAACTTGTCTGTTGTCCAAGAAAATGTCTCTCTCTAGATTACTGGGTTTATTAGACAGGGCATATACAAATCAATGGGTTTGTCAACATCTGATCATCTTCCTCTCGTAAGGAGTATGGTGAAATAAACACTTCTATATTAATGGTAATAGAAATGCTACTTGCTATGAATGCTGCTTACCTCTATTAACATCGGTCTAGCCTAATGGGGTTGCAATTGCTATGCTCCAAGGGAAGGGAGGAAGAGAGCAAAAAGGGCCTGTCAGTCTTGTTCTCATCCTAGACTTATTCTGTAACTAACATCTTAGATGTGATATTTATGGCCCTACAACAGAGCTAAGGTAATTACATGCCTTGCTGATTAACAATTAAATGTCCTAGTGAAAATGTTTTCAGGGACCTATGAGTCATACCCAAAATAAAAGCTCAGTAAATGTGGCCTAACGTTTCCATAATCTAGCGTCTAGCACCTAAACCACAGAGAGGTTCTTTTTGAAAGCAAGAGTAGCACTGACTCATCCAATCTCAAAACCACTCACTCTCTCTTGGCCTGATGCACTGCAGGAACTTAAGCTTAAAGCTTTCCTGATAAGTTTCCTATAGCCAAAAGATAATTATGTTTTTTGTTATCCAACCTAGGTCTGGCTAATTAGGTTCACTTAAGGTAACGCCTTAGTGCCCTTACACGACACAAAAACAGCTCATCCAAATCATCACTTACTTCCCTAAGAGTAAAAACTTCAAACGATGAAAGCCTGGAATCAGCACTTGAAAGACTTTCAGTTTTAGCTAATTCTGGAACAAAGGATAAAATGACCTGACTCCAGTACTCTGAGTGACACAGAAAATAAGAGTCTGTGATGTTTGCCTATTCGTTTCTTTGAAGGTAACACAAGAAGAAAGACGGTCTTCAGGGTAAGATCCCTGTCTAAAGCCAGCCTCAAGGGTTCGTATACTCTCTTCAAGGTCCAGCTTTGGTTACGACCTGGGCTGGGGTTCAGATCTCATATGGAGGGCAGGCAGGTTTGATGCTTTCAACGAGCAAGAATAATCCCTACGAAAGGGAAATATCTACTCCTCTCAGTTTCAGTACCTGACTCAAGACCAAATGATAGCCTTTTACTACTGATACTGAGAGGCACTTTTCCATTTGTAGGTACACTACGAAATCTCCTATGAGTAGAATAGAGGCTCTGTAAGGAGAAGTACCCCTTTCACGGCACCAACCACAGAAGATGGACCAATCTGTTTAGTACACATCTGCAGAGGACTTCTTGAAGTATCTGGACATGACTTGTCTTGCTTCATGCGAAAAGCCTCTCTCTCAGAGGAAGCACTGGATAACATCCAGCTGGGAAGTGATAGGGACTTTGCCGAGCTGTAGAATCTCTGCAGGTGGGGCTGACAGAGTAGGTTGTACCAAGGTAGAAGTTCTCTTCGAGTTTCCACTAGCAAAAACAGAACGTCAGGGTACGTTTCTGCATATCACCACTTTAAGGCTATTAGGGTCAACTTTAGATTGTGGAATGTTAAAGGGTCAACTTTAGATTGTGGAATGTTAAAGGGTCAACTTTAGATTGTGGAATGTTAAAGGGTCAACTTTAGATTGTTGAATGTTAAAACATTATTTAATACCCTTCAAAGAAGGCAGAAAGACAGAAAAGCACAGACTTGTTGAGGCTTGTATTGAACATATCTGCTGTCGAGGAACCCCACAAAGTCATGAGCCTCGTTGTTACTAGGAGGATCAAAGACCATTCTGAGGCAGCTATCCAATCCCAGTGATTCAACTAATCCACTATAATGTTCTTTTTACTAGCAATGAACCAGGTTGAAAGAAGTACTGCATTGTGGAATGCCCAGATGTGTATCAAGGATGCTAGCTGGCAGAGAAGCTGTGATATTGTGCCACCCCCTTCATTGACATGTGATACTATGGTTGTACTGTTGTTCATCAGTATAACCAAGTGGCTGCTTAGAAATGGCGGGAAGTGTTGTAGGGTTAGAGAGGCTACCTTCAACTTCAGCACGCTGACATGAAGGGACTCGTCCTCTAGGGACCAGAGTCCTAATGTTAAATGGTATTTGAGATGGGCTCCCCTCCCTCTCTTTGACACATCTGTGAAAAAATGTGACGTTGCTCAGCCACCAAGAGAGCTAGGATCTGGTATCTTGCTCAACTGGAACTACAGCTTTAGCAGAATATGTGGCTTATGAATAGTATCTTCTTAGACACCATTGCAACGACCACAGATGAAGGCAATCATGCATGAAAAGCTTTCGTTACCTAGAAGTTGTAACAATTGCTCTTCTGGTACCTGTGTCCAACTTAGGAAGGGATGAGCTACTTCTTTGAGCCGGGTTATCATTCTCTGTGTAGAAGAAAGGTTGGACTTCTCCAAATTTGTCAAAATTCCAAGATCGTAACAAAACAAGACCAGTCTGTCCCAATGGCGACAAATTAGGACTCCCATTCTGCTAGCATTAACCAGTCATTCAAATACCTGATGATACACATCCCGTTAGCATGTGCCCATGCAGACACCAAAGCGAATACCCCAGTAAACACCTGAGGCTCTGGATAACATGAAGCAATGTACTCTGGATTGAAACATTGTGCTCACTAGGAATTTCCTTGAGGAGCAATTAACAGGGATCTGAAAGTAATTATGTCTGAGGATGATGGAGATCATAAAATCGTTCTGACTGCCCTCTGCATTTCCATCCTAAACTGCATCTGATGGACAAACATAGTCGAAAGATCCATCACTGGTCTACAATCTCCTGAAGATTATATTACCAGATATACAAGGCTGGAGAAGTCCGGAGAGTTGTAACCAACCTCCTCTGGAGTACCCTTTAGCAGCATAGCTTGAACCTCCTACTGGAGTACAAGGTCTTTCTCTCCTCCCGGTTAATAAAATGACCAGGTCATCAGAGCTGAAATGTGGGGGAAGGGGAGAGATGGTGAATGGGAGGTGCTATTCAAAACAAATTATGTCTACCGTACACTGCACCCCCCTGTGGAACAGCCACCTCATCTACTGGAGGTTGTCGAGTGGACAAATTGTCAGCCTGAGTGTAATCAAGAGCCTCATCTACCTTTCGCTTTGTTGTTAATTATTTCTCATATCGTTTATTTATTTCCTTAGTTCCTTTCCTCAATGGGCTATTTTTCCTTGTAGGAGCCCTTGTTCTTAAAGCATCTTGCTTTTCTAACTAGGGTTGTACCTTAGCTAATAATAATAATAATAATAATAATAATAATAATACAGAGAAGGCTGCAAATCAATTCGTGATTCCATTTTCCCTAATTTTTGGATCTTGCGATCTTCAAGGGGTTGGTCTATCACTAATTCGGCACAAATCCACACTCTTTAGCATGGAACCAGCTTTTTCCGTCTTCTCGGTTCCTGGGCCATGCTAGGTCAATTTATTTGTCTCCTTTAGAAAGAAAAAAAAAGTCAAATAGTAATTTCCTGTCACCCGATTAAATATCTTTCATTCTGTGTAATTAAATTGAAGGTGACTTGGGATCCATTTGAGGATTTCAATTTAACCAGACCCACCCCATAGGCTCCTTACAGGGGACAGCAGACAGCAAACGTGCCCTCTTGCATGTAGTGCACAATGAATGAAAATGAACATTTTTCCTAATCATAAACATGCTGCCTTTTGCCGCCAGCCCTGGGCAGAAAAACATGTTCACCGAAGCACTCCCTTGTACACCTGGAAAGTAATAGTTTTAGAAAGCCATGTTTCTTGGACGCCGATAACACACATCTGTGCTAGTAACTATTAAGCGGATCAGCAGAAGGGGCGTGGCTTCACCCCACCTAACCACTAACTACCTCTATGGTCACACCTCGTTATAAGTTTTTAACTGCCGAGTTCTAGCTGCACCAGAATCAATTCTCATATCAAAGGACGAAAGTTTGTTTTTGTTTGAGAACAATGAAGAACAAATAAAACCTTATCTACATCCCTTCCACAATATTTCCATGGCATCTGAACCTGATTAAAGACAAAAATATCACGCTGATCGAGAATAGTTGGTCTTAAAAAGAAACGTAGTTTCAAAATTCACGAAACAATTATTAGAAAACGAAGTATGGGAACAATGAAAGAAAATGTATCTAATTGGGGAAACTTCGGCAAAAGGCAAACGGCCAAAATAAAAAGAATCCTGGTTAATCCTTTTAGTATCAAATCTTAAGAAAGATACAAAATGAAAGTTATGTGAGACAAAAATGTCATCCATTCATAGTGTATTGTACCATATAATCGTAATTCCAATATGTCCAATGCAAATGTAATTCATCAAATAAAAAACCCATTTTGATATCTCTCTAACAGAATCAATACGTAATCCCTGCCCGATATGGAGAAAATGCAAACTAAGTACCGTATTGGATTATTTTAATGTGAGTGTGATGGAACCTTCAAGTAATCCCTGTTGAATTTTAACTAAATCTAATGGATATCACTCGTATCTCTTATACTATCTCGTCTATTGTAAAATGAAACGCTTACAACTATGTTTAATGGGATACAATGATAATAATTGTCTATCGGCAGACACATGGATACCAGAATAATTTCTATCCCCAAAGAGAAAGAGAAATACTACCTTTATAAAGTCACGTAAAACTCTTAACCATTACGTCTCCAAATCTGAGAATATCACACTCTATGTAATATAAACGTTACCCAATTTGATAGAGACGTTACATAACCTAACCTGAATTTGGGACGTAACCTTAGAAGGAAGTAGATGGGTTAGCGGTGTGGGATCCCGGATGGATCTCATTAATCCGTTATCCAAAATACGACCCCCTTCGATGGGGGGGGGGGGGAGGAAAGGTCTGGTGCAAAATACATTATTCAAAGGTGACTTCCGTAAATGAACAGGCGAAGAGCTTTGCATAATCAGATGAAAGGACCTCGCATATATGAATGTTTAATGAGGGTAGAATATTCTTTTCTACTTTAGTTATGCCTAAAGAGAATTTATTAATAGGTTCCTTTTATATAATTCATAACCGTAAAACTCTGGAACAGTTTAACATGAAATGTAAGACATTTGACTTTCAAACGAAACGGAAATGATATTCGATGATATTTTAGATGTTTCGCCAACGAATTTCTTTGACAAATAAAAGTTAACATTAAAGGTTTCATCATTTGAAGTTCTACAGATGTTTTATTAGAAATGCTTTCTCATTAAACAAAGGTTTCTTTTCAGCAACTCATATAACAATAAAACTCCATAATATTTCTAATATATTTTCATTTTGAAAATATTTTCATAATGGAACTTGAAGCTTTCTTCCTCTTTCAAATAGTAGTAAAAATGTTAAGACTCATGCTCTTAAAACAATAGCGTAGTTTACTACTTAAACAATCTCAAAATCTTTGCTGCGTCATGACACAAGTTCGTCCAACTAATAAAATATATAAATAATCGTCATAAAATCGTTGCTTATATTCCGAGAAAAGAATTTGTACGATATTAAAAAAAGCATTGCCATAATCCTTTGATGTTCTCGCAAAGCTGCGTTGTTTTTTTTTTTTTTTCATATTTGCACTCAAGATAAAAATATTTTCAGTAACTTATTCACATGCAAAATGTGTAATATTTCTGAGATGAAGTTCAGAGTTAGCCTGCCAGGTTAAATGGCACTTAACTTAGGAAGGATTATATAAAACAAAAAATATTGGCACCAATTATTACATATTTTCTCATTTATGAATTTATTTCCGACAAACTGATGAAAAGCAAAGCCTTTTGACACGGATAACGATAACAACAACAACAACAACAACAACAACAACAACAACAACAACAATAATAATAATAATAATAATAATAATAGATAAATAAATAAAAAATTATGACCCTTTTCTCGTGTCATACATTTTGATATAACCATGAAAAACTTTACGCTTAACTAAAACTACTTTCTTGGTCGTAGACAGTTTAAATCTTTAGTTTAGTTTATTTATATGTAAAAAAATCAAGATATAATGCACAAACAATAGGTTTAATTTATCCTTATAAATACCTTATCGAATTATTAATGAAATATCTACTGGGGCAAAGAAGAGGAAGAATATACACATCAATAAGAGAGATGAATCTCTTACAACAGAAGATGATGAAAGACAACGTTGGATGGAACACTTTAGTGAGGTCATGAATAAGAGATATGAAGGCAACAATTTGATTAATATACCTGAAGCTGAAGAGGACCTTGATGCGCCCATAAATGAATTCAGTGGGGTTGAAGTCGAAGCCATCATTAAAAAACTAATGAGATGGAAAGACCTGGATACGATAGAATAACTTCTGAGATGATACTGGCCGAAAATGAAGTGACCCCCAAAATACTAACAAAGATTATTTTGTAGAATGTGACGTGAAGAAGCAAACCTGATGAAGGGGAACTAGGAGAGTTGGTGAAAATGGCAAAAGAAGGAGACCTGACTGATTCAATAATTACAGAGGCAAAACACTTACGTCAGTTGTCATGAAAACAAATAGTATGCTCATTCTAAAAAGACTAGAGAGAGACTGATGAAAAGCTGAGAGACGAACAAGAAGGATTTAGAAAAGGTAAAATTTGTCCTGACCTCACCAAATTTTCATTTTAAGACATGTGGTACAGCAATGTGTAGAATATAGAAATCCACTTTTGATGGCATTAGTGGACTATGAAAAAACCTTTGATAGTGGGCACTGGCCAATTTTGTGAAGAGGCCGGCGTTATTATGTTCCTCTTAAAATTGTAAATTTAATTAAGTTCATGAGCAAAGCAAATGCAAAGTTAATGTTAGTGGAGTCCTATCAAATTAATTTTCATTGAACAGTGGAATACTCCAAGGAAATGTGTTGTCACCTAAGTTGTTTATCCACCTCATAGATTTTGTAAAGCATAGAACACTTGGGGATGCTGGAGAAAGATTGGATGGATTGGTAACAGGATATTAGCTGACCTAGAGTATGCTGATGACGTTGCCCTTATTAGCAGATCATCACAGGACGTGCAGAGCTTGCTTACCAGAATGCATGAAATATCACATGAAGTTGGGCTTAAGATAAAAGACCGAGATGATTAGAACGGAATATGCAATGAAGATAAAATATCATTAGAAGGAGAAAGGATTAATTAGGTGGAATCATTTAAATATTTAGGAACTATGATCTCTAATACGGGTCTTTAGAATTGGAATTTAATAAAAGATTCAAAAAAGCAAATAAAAAAGGCTAGGTTAGGTAAAATTTGGGAATCAAATCGCCTGATATTACATCTAAAAATCAGGCTATATATCAGTTTATAGAGCTCGGTGTTACTGTATAGACATCAGTCGTCATATGACAATGAAACAATATCCAGCAGATTTTGTAGATTTGAGAACAAAGCCCTCAAAAGAATATTGGGAGTTGAATGGCAGAACATAATTAGAAACAAAACTATAAGAGAGATTACTCGAGTGTCATATGGGGATAATATCATGGTGAGGGGTAGATGGAGATGGTTTGGGTATGCTCTTCGAACCCCTCCAGAAAGATTAATTCACCAAACTTTCAACTGGGCTCCACAAGGCACTAGATGAGTTGGAAGGCCTAGTCCTAAATGGCTGAGGACTATGAAGCATGAAGTAGGAGATGATGAATGGAGAAGTCCTGATCTAAAAGCTGAAGATAGAGACGACTGGAGAAATCGAACCGAAGCCCTTTGCGACAAGAGGCGTAGGATATCATGATGATGATGATGAGGATCCTCAAAACAATAGTATATGATTTTTATTTCTTGTTGTTTTCAAGACATGAAAATAACAAAAAGTTATTACAAAATATGAAAACAACAGAAACATTTAAAAAAAAAATTAAGACCTCAGAAAAGGGCAATAATTAACAAAGAATAAAATATAAAAAAATCAAGCCGACATCAACATGAATAACAATTATAATAATAATAATCTGAAAATAGGTTTCTGAGACGTGTATAGCCCGGAGTATTCTCCAGATAGCAATAAGATAATTGGATCTGTTTCCAAGGGGTTTAAGGTGGGTCTGGTTAAATTCAAATCCTCAAATGAATTCCAAGTCACCCTCAATATAATTACACATAGAATGAAGGATATTTAATCGGATGACAGGAAATAACTTTTCGTCCTTTTTTTCTTTTTTTTTCTTAAGGAGACAAATAAATTAACATAGTGTGACCCACGAACCGAGAAGACGGAAGAAGCTGGTTCCATGTTAAAGAATGTGGTTTTGTGCCGAATGAGTGATAGACCAACCTCTTGAAGATTGCAAGATCAAAAGATTAAGGACAATGGAATCAAGAATTGATTCGCAGGATTATTATCATTATTATTATCATTATTATTATTATTATTATTATTATTATTATTATTATTATTAATAATATTATTATTAGCTAAGCTACAACTCTAGCAGGAAAAGCAAGATGCTATAAGCTCAAGGGCTCCAACAAGGAAAAATTGCCCATTGAGGAAAGGAACTTAGGAAATAAATAAACGATATGAAAAATAATAAACAAAACAATCTAAAAACAGAAACAACAAAACAGATAATTCATATAGAAACTATAAAAAGATTTATGTCAGCCTGTTCAACATAAAAACATTTGCTTCAAGTTTGAACTTTTGAAGTTCTACCGATTCAACTACCTGATTAGGAAGACCATCCCTCAACTTGGTCACAGTTGGAATAAAACTCAAGTACCCGTCCAAGAGAAAGGCCAACTATAACAAGAAATTTTATAACTCTGGCAGCAAAAGAAAATTATTTCCTTATTCCACCTCATAACCGAAGATTACCTTCTACAGTAAATTAATTCTTTACATGCTGGGGTAAACTATTGATTTAGAAACACATCTTCCCTAGTTCCAGTCCATACAAGTATTTTCCTCGTTCTCTCTTCTGGGATTTTAATCAAGTCCCCTTTCCCTTTAGCCGTTTGAAGGGCCATTTTCAAATCATCTTCTCTTGCTCCGACTCTCCCGTGAAGCCTCGCCTGGGGAAGCCATTAATGGAGAAGTGGGAATGGCCTACATCCCACCAAATAGCTTCAGGCACTCGGCTGGTGGTGGAAGACGTCAGCCAAGAAAGAGAAAATAAAGACAAGAGGCTGATGCTAAGCCTCTTATCTTAAGTTTGGTACTTGATGATTATCATCAGAGAGAGAGAGAGAGAGAGAGAGAGAGAGAGAGAGAGAGAGAGAGAGAGAGAGAGAGAGAGAGAGTAAATGGTATTATAATCATATAAAGGGGAAATTACTTTCATCTTAATGTTCTTCCAAATGTGTTTTTTATGATCGACTTTTGCTCGTCAAGTAAATTCAAGTTAATAGTCATCCTATAGTTATTATGATGATTGAAATAAATAATTTTTCATCCTTTCATATATCGTTCTATGACTTTTATAAAAGAAATTGCTAATAATGATATGTCTTATAAAATTCATACACATTATCAAACGGAGTTAACATACAATATATATATATATATATATATATATATATATATATATATATATATATATATATATATATATATATATATATATACACTGTACGTGTGTGGGTGTGTTTGTGTTTGTACATGTTCTCTCCTCTACTCATTTGAATATATGAACCGTTTCTCAGAATTTTTCTGAACGTCAAAGAGAAAAAGAACGACCTTCAAACCGGGCTATTCCGCGAATAATGTATGTCTCCCCCCCCCCCCCCTCCTCTCATCAGCATCTTTTCTCCTTGGGCTTAGTCCTTCAGGCAGTGAACCATCGACCGAGAATTGAATGGCAGGCGATAGGAAACGCCCATTCTCTTCAGGGAAGACCTTTCATTCAACCCTTTGAATGAGACCGGGGTTTGAAGTCTTCAGCATATATATTATAGGAACAATACTAAATAATACATAAGGGGAAATCACACATCCATTTCAAAGAGAACTACAAGTAATTCTGAGACTGCAGACCTCCGCCACGACAGCTTATTTCTCAAAACCATCTTGCCTTTCCCAGAATCAATTTAGACCGTAGGTGTCTTTGATGTCTGTGTGACAACCATGTGCGAACTTGGGGTTAATGTTATGGTTAATTCAGGCGACCTTTTGATGGACCTTTACCTTGACGTTTGACCTTGGGCTCTCAAAATTGATTCACTTCCACGTGTCTTAACATATCGATTAATTACGGCCAGGACGTTTTCCACAAACAAACAGACAGACAAAGGGACAAACATAAAATCAGGGGCAAAAACATAACCTCCTACCAACTTCGTTGACGAATATAATTACAGCTATAACAAACAGTCTCGCGAGCTTCATCATTAAAGATGCTCAAATTGGAAGAAATAATTTGAACGGACTTTTAATATTCTTATTTACATGTGCGTTATTAGCATCGCGTGAGCTAAAGACGAGAGTTTAGAGAGAAAAATAACAATTGTAAATAGATAGGACTATCGAATATTTAATAAAGGTGATTACCAAAGATAAACAAAAGGTTTAACGTACAAGTGCATACCTGGGAACACCTCTCAAAATGGGGTAAGGTGAAACTTTGCCAGAAAATGGTCTTGGAATAAGTTAATCACAATTAAAACCTTGTTCTGCTCTACTGGGTAGTGCCACACCATCAGTACCATGGTCTTCCACTGCCTTAGGTTAGAGTTTTCTATCTGTTTCCTTATTTCCTTTGCTAGTTTCCCTGTTGGAGCCATTGGCCATATAGCATCCTGCTTTTCCAACTAGGGTTGTAGCTTAGCTAATAATAATAATAATAATAATAATAATAATAATAACAACAATAATAATAATAATATTAATAATAATTAGAAAAGCACTCTGAGAGTGAAGACCTCCGCACGGCGGCTTATTTCTCGAAACCAGCATGTCTTTCCCAGAATTAATTAATCCTTTCCAACTCTTTATATTTCAGTTTTAAATTCCTGCAAGTTTCATTACTTGACGATGAAAATTGTGCCGCATGGTTGATGATCGGAATTTGACCTTTTGCTTAACCTTGACCTTGACTTTGGACTTGACCTTGACGTACGACCTTAATATGTATTAATTGGCGTGAAATTTCTATACACTGAAATATGAACTACGTTTGAAGTCTCTGTGACAACGATGTCCAAACTTATGGTTGATTACGTGAATTGGACATTTTGCTTGACCTTGACCTTGACCTTTGACTTTGACGTTCCAAAACTGAATCATTTCCAGCTTTTTATATAACAGTTAATCCCTACAAGTTTCCTAACTCTACGATTAAAATTGTGGCCCGGAAGCTGTTCACAAACACACACACACACACACACACACACAAACAAGGGGTAAAACATAACCTCCTTCCAACTTCGTTGGCGGAGGTGGTAATAATAATAATAATAATAATAATAATAATAATAATAATAATAATAATAATAATAATACACCTGAACAACTTACAAGATTCTAAAAAGAAAAAAAATTATTTCCCTTCAAAGTTCGTGAGGTTAGATTTATAGACCTCGGGCCTGTGAGGCCATTCGGTACCCACGTACAACTGGGGAAACGCTACAATTGCGATAAGAATAGTTAAAGAAGGATGGACAGCAGGTAATTAATCACCTGCGAACATGTCTTGATGTTAATTTATTTCAGCTTCCAGGAGAGAATTTCTATTTACGAAATAAAACATATATCTTTTCCACAACTTCTGCGCTGCAAAACTTTCTGTTGGTAAAGTGGAGTTTCTTTTGGAAAAGCAACAGAGGACTCTCTGTTGGATAATCAGTGCAAGACGTTCTGTTGGTAAAGCAGCACAGGTCTTTCTGTTGGAAAATTAGTGCAGGACCTTCTGTTGGAAAAGCAGCGCAGGACTTTCTGTTGGAAAGCAGAACACGACTTTCTGTTGAAAAAGCAGTGCAAAACTTTCAGTTGGCAAAGCAGCATAGGTCTTTTTGTTGGAAAAATTGCAGGACTTGCTGAGGAAAAGCAGTGAAAGTTCTTCTGTTGGCAAATCAGCACAAGTTGCAAAAGTAGAACAGGAATTTCTGCTGGAAAAGCAGCACAGCAGACTTTTGGTTGGAAAAGCAGTGCAATACATTCTGTTCCTAAAGAACCAAATGTCTTTTTGCTGGAAAAGTTGCGCAGAACTTCCTGTTGGAAAGGCAGCACAGGTCTTTCTGTTGGTCAAGTGGCGCAAGAGTTTCTTTTGGAAAAGCAATGCAGGACTTTCTGTTGGAAAATCAGTGCAAGACCTTCTGCTGGCAATGCTGCAAAGGTCTTTCTATTGGAAAAACAGTGCAAAACCTTCTGTTGAAAAAACAGTGCATGCAAACCAGCACACGTCTTTTTATTAGAAAAGCAGTGCAGGAGTTTCTCTTGGAAAAGCAGTGCAAGACTTTCTGTTGGAAACGCAGCGCAGGATTTTCTGTTGGAAAAGCAGTGCAGGTCTTTCTATCGAAAAAGCAGTGAAGGGGTTTCTTGGGAAAACAGTGCAAGTCCTTCAGTTGGCAAAGAAGCACAGGTCTTTCTGTTGAAAAATAGTGCAGGTGTTTCTGTTGGAAAACCAGTGCACGATACTCAGTTGGCAAAGTAACACATGTCCTTCTGTTGAGAAAGCTGTGCAGGAGTTTCAGTTGGAAAAGCAGTGGAAGACCTGTTGGCAAAGCAGTGCAGGTCTTTCTGTTGGAAAAGCAGTGCAGGAATTTCTGTTGGAAAATCAGTTCAAGAGCTTCTGTTGGCAAAGCAGCCCAGGACTTTCTGTTGGAAAAGCAGTGCAGGGGTTTATGTTGGAAAAGCAGAGCAATACTTGTTGGCAAAGAAGCACAGGTCTTCATGTTGAAAAGCAGTGCAGGTGTTTCTGTTGGACAACCAGTGCACGACCTTCTGTTGGCAAAGCAGCACAGGTCTTTCAGTTGGAAAAATAGTGTGGGAGTTTCTGTTGGAAACGCAGTGCAAGACCTTCTGTTGCCAAAGCAATACAGGTCTTTCTGTTGAAAAAGCAGTGCAGGAATTTCTGTTGGTTAAACAGTGCAAGATCTTCAGTTGGCAAAGCAGCACAGGTCTTTTTGTTAAAAAATCAGTGTAGGAGTTTCTGTTGCAAAAGCAGTGCAGGAGTTTCTGTTGGAAAAGCAGTGCAAGATTTTCTGTTAGCAGAGCAGCACAAGTCTTTCTGTTGGAAAATCGGGCGGTGCCTTCGAAAACCATTATGATGCAAGAATTTTGGTATTGGATGTCTCCAAGTAGTGTCCTATGCCTTCCGAATGTCAAAAAATATGGATACTGATTTGCTTTCATTCAACTACTCTACGTAAATAATTTTCCAAGTGAGAAAGCGAGTCCAAAGTAGATCGTTTTGACTGAGAGGCAAATTGTGAGGATGAAAAAAATTTACGATTTAAACACCAATTTAGTCTTTGATTTACCATCTTTTTTTAGTAATTTGTGAATACAGCTGGCCAGTAAAATCGGCCTATAATTGTTTTGGTGACTGGGAACTTTTCCTGGTTTAGCTATTGGTATTACTATTGCATGTTTCCATGCCTTTGGAAATAGATGTATGATTGAAAGGTGATTATAGAATTTTAATAAATTGGCTTTTGCCAAAGAGCCTGGATTTTTTATCATATCAAAAACTATATTATCTTTGCCAGGGACCAACGCACTACGATTTGATATTGCAAATTCCAGTTCCTCTGTAAATTTTCTAATAAATATCTTCCATCATATGAAAATTCAACATAATTGTTCCTTCTCTTCTTTTAATACATCGAAAGTAAAGATCCATACTATTAATACAGATTATGCTTTCAATATTCCTCCCAATAATAATTGAAATGTCCTGTGAATCACGAATTGGTGACCCAATATTTATTAATGCATGTCTTGCAGGTCTACTATAGGAACCATTAATTTTCCTGAATTTCTACCCCACCTTTTCCATGGGATATTTTCTGCTATACTAGACACATATTTTTGCCATGATATTATTCTGCTTTGTATTGCTTCTTTTATAAATTTAGCAGATATATACTAAAATGAGGCTTTAATACATTATTATCTATTGCTATATCACACAGTTTATTAATTGTATTTCAAAAAGTAAGAGGACCAGTACTCATATTTTTAAATTTTCTGTTTAAAGTTTCTAGATTTCTACCAACTGCGTACTTTTCCTTTATTAGTTGGGCCATTGTTTCCGACCACCAAGGGACCAGGTGTTTTAGTGGTTGGGCACCAGTCTAGAGGCATAGATCTGTCAGCAGCTGCTTTTGTGATAAGTCCACATAGAATTCATTTGTTTCACCATGATCTTATGAATAATTGAATGGAGGGACTTGACTTGTATGAAATTTTATATTTTCCGTTTGGCTAAACATTCGTCATTAATTGCTTTTCTTTTATTTTGGAGGAGTTGTACTCTCCAATCCACGTATTTCAAATCGGTTCCATACATTAATCGGGGCTTTTTGTTTGGTTAGATAATTATGTGCATTATTACCTTCTGCTCTTTCTGTTAACCTATTAGATGGCTTCTAGTAATGATCATGATGCAAATAAAGACTTCCTACTTGCAACTGGTAAGATTACCGGAATAGAATTTTCCGGATGGTTGGATTTTGGAGGACTGAAGCCGAGATGTTTTCAGGATTCTGAAACTTAGCCCCAGCTGACGGGTGGACCGTTGTTGAGTTATTTATGGAACCCACTGTTCTGGATTCCACTCTAACATAAGTTTAACTATTCCCCAACAGCTTTTTTTTCTAGCTAAACCAAAGGTGATACCTTCATAATTGGCAATTTCAATTATGGCTTGTTCCAAATTGTATTTAGCCCAGTGCCTCGATGTTGGAGAAGGAGCTCCCTCACAATGAAAACAAAACTTGTCTGCTTCATATTCTGTAGGAACACCATGGAACTGAGTTGAAACATCTTTTCTCGTTGGTCCATTTCATATCAACATTTCAAACTCATTCACTTGTAATATTGCATAAGGCGTGGCAAAAAAATTACTTGACAGAAATGTTCAAGTTTCCTATTTTGATAGAGTTAGGCTGATAAGGTGTTAACAAATTAATAAGATAGCATTATTACTCCCATTGAGCTTTTTAACTTTAAAAACTGTAGTAGGGCACCTCTTCAGTATATCATCATCTGAGAACTCATAGAGATCACTACAATATATATTCCCTTTGCATGGATAAATATATGGTGAGGAAAGACACTCTGGATAACATTTGATGGAGAAAATTTTAAATTCTTCAATAGTACTGAGTTTCATTGTCAGTTTTCAATAGCACACCATGACCATAGCGTATTGAATCTCCTTGTGAAATACAACCTACATAATTTTCCAGGCATTCATATCCCTTGATATTATTATTACTACTTTCCTTGTATGCGCCCTGCACCAAATTAGTTCAGGTTTGACCTTAGGAGACATTTCCTGTACTTCAAACAAGGTAAAGCACTTTGAGATATAAACATATTCAAAATCCACGATATTTTGAATGCTGTGCAATTTTCCAGGACAAGAAAATTAAAAAATCTGCCATTTTTTACTTTGGAAAAAGCATACTTGGCATTGGTTGCATCAATATACGTTATGTATTCATCAATATCTTTCGTCTCCTGTTCTTTTTTTTTCTTTCTATATCTCCAAAAGTTTTGAAGAGATTGAATAAGTCTTCATCATAATCTATATTAAAAACAATGCAATACTCTCAAATTTTCTTTTATACTTCAGATATTTTGCTCCACAGGCATCCCGGGGAAGAAGAAATGAAGGGTTCCAGAGCAAAAACACAGAAAGAATCAATATTGAGGGAGAGGTCCTCTTTAGTTCCTAGGTCATCAAGATATTTTTTTACTTGGAGCAGTCCGGGACGTCAACAGTGCCGAGAAGGAGTCAACATATCCAGGGATGGGACACTATTGTTCAAAAGGTTCATATCTAAGGGTTGAGTTTTATTTGTTGATTGTTGTTGGTTAGTTGGTTAGACGATTAACAAAGTATCATATGTTGGATAAGAAATTTACATTCTCCATCATCAGCACAGTGGGAGTATTATACTCATATGGTTCACTCCATACCCTACAAGTGGGATAGCACTAAACCCGATATAGAGGCACCAGTGTAAGTTAAATCCGCCTGTCAGTACCGAGACCAATAAACATGAGATTGACCTCCCCGCATCTGTAATGATGGACTTCTAGCCAGAAGCCAAGAGTCCTACCTCGAGGATTGGATCTCCCTGGGGTGACCCAACCCTTGAGAATAGTTTCTTCAAAAAAAAAAAAAAAAAAAAAAAAAATATCTTCGTGATGAAAGAGTTCATCCAGTACTCTCACATATAGCTCCAAATGAAGAGACACCTGCCAACCGTCATCATTTCTCTCATTCACCTAACAGGCAGAAAAAATATCCACACCATTTAAGAAAAAAATTAAGAATTAAATATATATATATATATATATATATATATATATATATACAGTATATATATATATATATATATATATATATATATATATATATATATACATATATATATATATATATATATATATATATATATATATATATATATATATATATACACATTACGATAGAGCAGGAGGGTGGTCTGGTGGTAGCGTCCTTGCCTAGTGATTGCAAGACTGGGGTTAGAGTCCCGCTCAAATTTGTTATTTCCGCTGGTCGCTTCAACCTCACTATCCTTGTGAGCTAAGGAAGGGGGATTGGGAGAGCCTATAGGTCTATATGGTGAGTCATCAGCGGCCATTGCCTTTCCCACCTAAGTCCTCGCTTGGGTGGAGAGTGAGTTTGGCCGCTGATCGTATGTAATATGGTCAGTCTCTAGGGCATTGTCCTGCTTGATAGGGCAATGTGACTGCCCCTTGTCTCTGCCATTCATGAGTAACCTTTAAACCCTTAATAAGACGGCTTATAAGGGTCCAGTCATGAGTCTGGTCTCTCAACCTGGCCTTAGCGGTATTGTTGAACCTGTCAGGGTGGATAAATTACCTCAGTCATTGCCCAAGCCCATCACTGATACTTAAGCTCCTCCACTTAAACAAAGTGCTGGACCATCAGAGGTGTTTTTCTTCAGTAAGTAATGTCCACTTCACAGTCTCCCGAGCCATATTCCATTGACCGTTTTTGTTAAAAACATAAGGAATCTAAACTACTTATATACTCATACTAATATATATGCATATATATGTGTATAATTAGAGGGCAAGGGCCTCAGACATGTCTTTATTCATGTCTGGGGTTTGGCCATTTCATCACCACGCTGGCCATTGTGGATTAGAGAAAATGGGGTAGTTTAGTCTGATCGCTCACTGCAAAACGATCTTACACCACTTTAAGGTAGCCAACTCATAAAGGAATACGTATGTACAGTATATAGTGAGCATGTGTGTGCATATATATATATATATATATATATATATATATATATATATATATATATATATATATATTTATATATATATAAATACATATATATGCATATATATATATATATATATATATATATATATATATATGTGTGTGTGTGTGTGTATGTGTGTAATGTGTATTGTGTGTTACCAATCAATTCATATCAGGCTATTTTCTCTCTCTCTCTCCTACCATTATCTTAAAAAGTCTTCGATACAAAGTCACAAGAGATAAAACAACGGTTCTGTCAATGTATGACTTTTTTATCCTTTAACTTTCATTCATAGTTACTACTACAGAGACAAGAATGCCTACAGGGGTAATGGACCACTATCCTTTGATCGTTAATTTACAAAGGCACTTTTAAATACAATTTCCTCAGTTCATATGAGAGAGAGAGAGAGAGAGAGAGAGAGAGAGAGCGAGAGAGAGAGAGAGAGAGAGAGAGAGAGAGAGAGAGAGAGAGAGAGAGAGAGAGAGAGAGAGAGTGGAGGTTTAAGGGTAAAAGGAAGGGTTATCAAAGATAAAAGATTGGATATTGTAACGAGTTGGAGAGGGAAACTTCAAGATTACAGACGAAAACTAATGTGGTTAAGAGAGAAAGAAAAAATCAGGAAAGTTACACAGAACAAAACTGGAGGCTGGCAAGTTACAGCAGAAAAAAATATAGGATGCTATGGAGAGAAAAATGACAGGGTGAATAAAACATGTGGATAAAAATAATAACGGATTGTTTGAAATAAAATGGAAACTAGAAAAAATAAAAGTTTAGAAAAAATATTCGAAGTTGGAAAAAAAATTAATGGTTTGGGTTAGTGGCGGGTCTGGCGTAAAACTTACTTAAAGTAGACTATCAAACGAAACCTTTCCTTTCTTGAGTCTTAAAAACACTGCAAATTAGGCCGTTCTGTTATTCGAAGTTGTAGGATGGGAGAGGGGAAATGCAGGAGGAGGATGAGGACCCTTCCCCTTGTATAAATTAAGATCTGTTTCGGTTGGAAAAGCAGCACAGACTTTCTGTTGGAAAAGCAGTGCAAGACCTTCTGTTGGAAAAGCAGTGTAAGACTTTCTGTTGGCAAAGCAACACAGGTCTTTCTGCTGGAAAGGTAGAAAAGGATTTCCTGTTGGAAAAACGGTGCAGTATTTGCTGTTGGAAAAGTAGTGCAAGACCTAATGGCAAAGCAGCACAGGTCTTTCTTTTGGAAATGCAGCGCTGAACGTTCTTTTGAAAAAGCAGTGCAGGGCTTTTTGTTGGAGAAGCAGTCCCGGACTTTCAGTTGGAGAAGCAGTGCAAGGCCTTCTGTTGTCAAAGCAGCACAGGACTTTCTACTGGAAAAGCAGTGCAAGACCATCTGTCAGAAAGGCAATGCAGAACTTTGTACGAAAAGCAGTGCAAGACCTTCTGTTGGCAAAGCAACAAAGGTCTTTCTGTTGGAAAAGTAGTGCAGAACTTCCTGTTGGAAAAGCAGTGCAAGACCCTCTGATGGCAAAGCAACACAGGCCTTTCTGTTGGAAAAGTAGCGCAGGACTTTCTGTTGTAAAAGCAGCGCAAGAGTTTCTGTTGAAATAGCTCAATGAGATTCTGTCTCAAAATTTCAACTGTATCTCTCATCTCAAATTCATTTGCATATTACAAATTGGTACAACTTATCGAATGGCAACACAATTAATTTTTTTCATTTTTGTGTTTATATTCATATTCTTGCTACATTTGTATATTTTCATTCATTACATACTGTTCAATAATTTATTCATTATTTCAATGAACAATTAAAATTTCTTGTCTAAAATAGATTTGAGCGAATTAACGAACTATGACTTTATAAACCTTTTATCATTTTAAATAATTTCCTATTTTCCTCCTTTAAATAAACTGTTCATCTATTTCTACAATTTAAGAATAAACGTATTTAAATTGTCATGAAATACATCAGTTTCCACATTTATTAAACGCATGGCCTCAAAATATAGCATTTAAAAATTGAAAAATGTTCCAGTCGCTTATGAGAGCGCCGAGTGCGGCATGAATTACAACGCGTAATAACGTGTAATGAAGCAGAGCTCACTTTCATAACGTATCCTTTCATATAAATTATCTTCCTTTCGATATCGCCTATCTCTTCATGCCTCTATCTCTCTATTCATTTTCCACCCTTCGAAATACGACCCGTCAGGAGAGATATTCAATTTGTGACTTGCGTCATTTTCCTCGTTCTTATCTGAATATTTTCTTCTTTATCTTATAATCCCTTCATTTCTCTTTACCTCTCGTCCGCTGTTTATCTTTTCACTGAATTTCCAATTACTGGTATTACTCATTCTGTATCTTCCCCTGACGATTTCATATACAGTACAGTATTAGTCCTTTACTTGAAGCAGGAAAATGCAAAATCTATATGAAATAACTCTCTCTCTCTCTCTCTCTCTCTCTCTCTCTCTCTCTCTCTCTCTCTCTCTCTCTCTCTCTCTCTCATTTCCCCTTATAGATATGATTCAGTCTTCGCTTTAATTATTAATTCATAGAGAGGAAGAAGCAGAAAGAATTTGTCTGTGCATTATATCCATAATGGCTGGATTTCCCTCCTCCATTCTAATTACAGGTGATCGTAGGTGGAATGTTTTAAAGAGGCATCCAATTGATTACTTTTTCTTTGGATAGTTTAATATCTTGTTTGTTCATTTCATTATGTAATGAACCTTTATTTTTCCATAAACATTCTTATTCCATTGTCGGTGTTTTTAGTCACAAACCATTTCTTCGACTTACTTAGCTAGAATATTTTAGAGTTTTGACAATATGAGCTTTTTTTCCACAGGCATAACAGTATATTCACTGGTAAACTTCTGTTAAGTAGAACCATAAACACAAACCTTCAAACTAGTCAATATCACAACATGAACATGGGGTCATAGATAATATTTATAGTTTTTCTTTGTAGCTTACATTTTGCACACACCTAAAATCAATATATATATATATATATATATATATATATATATATATATATATATATATATATATATATATATTTATATATATACATATTCATGCATATCAAACAAAACACTGTTATGCACAAACATACATCCGTATTTATATATATACATATATATATATATATATATATATATATATATATATATATATATATATATATATATACACTGCGATCTTAAGGTCAACAGCCATTAGGACAAGGAGCTGCGTAACCTTATAACGGTGCAGTGGCTTAAGCCTACCATAAAGACTTCTTAGGGATTGCGTTGGAACCACTATAACCTTTTTGGAAGCCACAGGCTTATGAATGGTACGAATCAGCAGCCTTGAAAGCTCACAAGCCTAGTAAGCCAATAAGTTCCTAGAATTTTTTTTCAGGGTGGAGCCATCGATCATAGGATGCCCGGACACATCCTGATTCGGAACATTTTTGGTTATGGATAAGAAAGTGAACCATTGAGACTGGGAACAATTAATCTAAGTACTTTGAGAGGTAAGGAAGAAGAAATAGCCATGATGATACAAGAAAGAAGAGATATTCCGGAATTGTTTGAAATTCATCTACCTAGAGAGGGAACAAAAGAGCTGCATAACTATTGCCAATTATTTTACAAAGGAGACACTGCGGCACGGCATGGAGTAGGCTTTGTTGTGTGTGAAGAGCTATCAGGAGAGATCAGTCATCTTAATTTCAAATGCAATAATATCATTAGGTTTTCTATAAAGATAGGAATATTCAAAGTCTCCATAATTCAAGTATTTGCCTCGCAGCAAGGACGCCCTCGGGAAGACATAGAGGAATCCTTTAGAATCCTACAAAAAGTAGAAGATTCTGTTCCATACGTAGAGAATATATCGATAACTAGAGACATGAATAGCCATATCAGACAGGCAGTACAGACATACATTATGTTTTGGAGTATTCAGTACTGGAGATACGAATAGAGGAGGAAATATTATAGATTTCTGCATACAAAATCAGATGCTCATAATGAATTATTTCTATAATCAGAGACAACCAAAATCGAGGTCTTACAGGTGGAACTCTGTAGTTGGAGTATATAAGGAAAAATCTATGATTGACTTGGTTTTAACAAATAATAGAAATATGGTTAGAGATGTAAAACGTGTCCCTCTTAAACCTTTGATTCAGACCAATGACTGTTCCTGTTAAAATTAAATTCAATGAAGCCAAAGCCTATTCAAAAGTAAAGTGAAAGAAAGATTTATTCTAGTGAATATGAAAATCAAATATCAAAATTAAATAAGCAGAACAAAAAATATATAACAGGAGATCAATGACACAACGAAAATTGGAGGCACTTTAAGATGGCTGTATTGGAAGCTGCCACTAATCCACTACAGAAAAAATGGGTTTGATGTAAGGAGAAGCAAATGCCTTAACGGACCGATCCCAATGAAATCCCCTGTCGCAAACAAGGTGAGCTACTCAGGAAATAGATGAAAACTAGGAAATAGGAAGATCACAATTACAAAGGAACCCTGAGAAAAACAGAAGGAATTAAAACTCACGCAAAGAGAGAGACTTGGGAGAGAATACAAAATTCGGGAAATGATTTACATGGAACCAGAAAACTTATACATAGAACTGTCACGTAACTAATAAGAGGCCCTAGGAATGGGACACTTTTAACTGAACCTCGAGAAATTGAGTTAGGATGGAAATATCAATTAGAAATACTTCTAATAGCGCCAACGATACCCAAGACGATAATGGGGATTTTAATGTGGCTTGGAGAGCTCCTTAAAATCATGGGAGAGGGTGGAATCACATGGCTGTCAGAACTAATGAGATCCCTAGAAAAGGCAAGAACCAGCTGAAGATTGGAGAATTTTAGAGAAACATTAGAGGAATATCCTGTATGCACATGCTTTTCAAGTTCACGAAAGAATACATGAATTAAGACAAAGAAAATAGGTGGAAGGCAAAATGGTTTTCGACCAGGAAGAGTGAAAACTAAGGTGATTTTCTCCATTAAGATATTTCAGAAGAGCTGGGAATGAACAGGGACAAATACATTGCCTGTATATATCACATGAAGGCATTTGAATCACCTATTGAAATATATCAAGAGAACAGAGATTTGTTTGAAATTCAGTCAAGCGTAAGACAGGGCAGTGTCCTCTCCAAACTTTACATTGTATTCTTGGATAAATGTATGCGAGAACAATGGGGGTTGACGCTGAGGATACATAATCTTCGACCTTATGTATGCTGATGACCAGAAAATGGTAGCTTCCAAAGCAGTCTCTCCAACATAATATCACCGACTGGAACACGATTTTAACTGGAAAGGGAATGTGAATCAACAAGAATAAGACAGACTATGCATCTAGGATGAACATCAAACAACATAAATATATCATTAGATGGCCAAACATTACACCAGTGTAGACATTTCAAATACTTAGGAGTAGAATTCAGAGATCAAAATACCATAAAACTAAAATAACTACCATAATCCAGAAATTTACTAATAATCTGTATCAGCTCTACACATTAATGAAAGACTGGAATTTACCTATGCCCATGAATCCTGGACATTAACATCTAGCACTAAAAGTCAACTCCAAGCTTCAAAAGTGAAAATATTGGATAGGTTACGTAATACAGACATTAGAAGAAAGCTGGGAGGGTAATGTATATGGGAGTTTTAGGAGAGAGGAAAACTTAGATGGTTTGAACATACAGGACCGAAGGAAAGAACGAGAACCTATATCCAGAAGGTATTTGGTGGAAACCACAATGTAAAACACCAGTGGGAAGACCAAAGATGACTTAGCTACAAATTATAGAGGGAGAAGTAGAGTAAAGGTGTTCTAGTTTGTAAGAGGTTGAAGTGAGGCTAGTATTTTCATGAATTTCATGTTCTTTATGTACTTATATTTCTATTATCTTTACTTTACATATATATATATATAGCCATTATACAAGGATAAAGGCGGATTAACACGAGCCGTTTTCTTTCCGACAGACTGGCCAGTGGCTAACCGCCGTCGAAAAGTTGTACATCCAAACGAGGCATTCCCTTTCCGTTTACCCACGCGCGGTTTTCATTGTTTGCTTAGACTCTAACACGTGAGGACCGAGTATAATTTCGACACTATAAGATGTTGGTTGATAACTGTGTTGATAAAATAAGTTATGCAACTTCATTATACTTTATGCACCATGCCAAGAATATTAAAATTATGATAAATTCGCCTGTTTTATTCAATGGCTCTCCAGACATTTTCCATAATTTTTCTTTATGTAAATTATCTCTATACATCTTGTTTGCCATGTCAAACATCTCCTCATACCCTGGAACAAGTTCAGTTAACCTCTCATACATGGTGTCAATAACAAACTAACTCTAATTTTTATGCCTATACTATGAGGAAAAGTTGAGGTTGTAGACCACAAAACTAACGGGTATGATACAGGTCCTCGTTCACACGAAACATTATCAAACCGTTGGTTGGGACAGATGGCTAATGTCCGTCAAACCGGCCAAGGTTTCTTGGAAAGGAAGCCAAGCCAACTCGGACGGCTGACGACCGAGGGCCGCCGTCAACCTGACGGGTCGCGTGAACAGTTGCATTTGAATACAGGTAAGAAAGCTAGACGCCGTTTAACCGACGGGCAGCCTGTCAGAAAGAAAACGGGTCATGTGAATCGGCCCTAATGATATTTTCATGGGGGGGCCATAATGCAAGCCATTGGTTACTTGCTGAAACAACTGTACCACCCGTGTGCCACACGATCGTACATAGTAACGACATTTCTCTTTTTCGTATATATTATCCTTTGTATCTTTAGATCAGATGGCTGGGTGTTCAGGTCACTCCGGGGTCACCATGTGACGGGCCAAGAGTAGGTTGTGACTCAGATGCTCTCTTCTCGCCTTTGAGTCACAACCTACTCTTGGCCCGCCACACAACTATCTGCAAAAGTTAAATAAAAAGAACACCAGAGTAATAAACTGTCTTTTGCTTCAAATCTCTAATTCACGAGACAAAAAGACATCGAGAACTATAATAATAATGTCTTAAAATAATATAAGCCACTAGTTCTTTAAAAATTAAGGAATATATGTATGTAGTCCACTACAGGACAAACGCTACAGACCTATCAACTCACGTCTTGGGTTTAGCCAGTTTTCATCACCACACT